>NW_017264203.1:0-254950 GCF_001619985.1 Xylona heveae TC161 | reverse complement strand
TCTTCTCTTCCATCTTCTCTTCCATCTTCTCTTCCATCTTCTCTTCCATTGTCTTCTGTTCCATTGTCTTCTGTTCCCATCCGTCTCTTCCCATCCATCTCTTCCCATCGTCTTCTCTCTATCCGTCTTCTCTCTATCCGTCTTCTTTCACGTGAAATCTATCATCTTTGCATGCGTTTTCTTTTTTTTTTTTTCTTTCTTTTTTTTGGCCTTGTCCTGTGTACTGTGTACTGTGTGCGTACTGTGTGCGTACCTCCTGCGTGTCCTAGACTCCTAGAGGTGGTAGATTGTACAGTGAGCAGTCTACAGTGAGCAGTGTACAGTGTAGCAGGTGGAGTGTACAGTGTAGAGGACAGTATAGAGGACAGAGTATAGAGGGTTGAGTGTAGACGGCAGGCTATAGTGGGTGGAGTGTAGAGGACAGAATGTAGGGCGTAGATTCTCCTTGTCCTTGCCTCGTGATGCTATATGCTTTAATAAGAAGAGCTGCCATGCCAAAAAAAAAGGCCCATGCCAAAAAAAATAGTCCGTGCCAAATAGTCATCATGTACACATGTACTATGTGGAGTTCTATCACGTACACTTCTATCATTATACACTTCTATATTATACACTTTTATCATGTGCATGTCTATCATATACAATGCTAGATAGTAGTAATGCTCGATAATACTCAATACGTTAGCTACCTAGTAGCTAGCCAAATAGCTAACTTGACCAAAATACCATAAGTTACACAACTTATCAACATCTACTAGTCTTAATAAAGTACCCTAGGTATGTATGTATGTATGCCGAGTGCGCCAGTTGCGCCGAATGCACTTGCGCCTGCGCCTGGATATTCGCCATGATAATCGCAAGCTTTGACTATACAGCCATGCCCGCAAACGATTCAGAGAGGGAAAAAAAAAAAAAAAAAAAAAAAAAAAAAGAAAGACTCCCAAAAAGAAAGGAAAGGAAAAGAAAAGGAAATCGCATGTTTTGACTGTAAAGCCAAGCTCCACAAAACAATAGAATAATAACAAAAAATAATCAAAAGAAAAGAGAAAGAAAGAAAAGAGAAATGAAACTGTACAGACAACGCCAAAACATTCGAGACAAAACATCGAAAAGAAAAGAAAGAAAAGAAAAGGCAACACAAAATCCCTACGAAACAATAAAAAACGAAAAGAAAAAAATAAAAACAAAAAATATAATAAGAAAAGAAAACAATAACCTAATCAACCTGCACATCTCCATACCCCTCACCCTCATCTTCACCGTCCCGTCTAATCTTGACTTGCTCTCCACGTCCGTCCTCACCACCACCACCCGTCTCCAGACCCTTGTTACCCTCTTCCGTCTGTACAGGCGACGATACGCCAAGACTTGACGAAAAGGACGCAAAGGTTCTTGAATGCGGACGGATCGATGGACTTAATGGGCTTGTCGGGCCGGTATTAGACGGACTGTCTGTGATGATATGCATATCGTGCTTCCTGTCGTCGTGGCTCGACGGGGCGTGAGTACCGGTAGCGCTGACATCACTAGTACCAGGCGGGCCACGCACCGGCGACGTAACACGAACAGGCGAAGTCGACGACGATGAACGCGCATGATGATGGTGATGCTCAATAGGCGAGTAGATACCATCACCGACACCGCCGAAGCCCTTTTTCGGCGTACCTAGATGTCGGAGCGCGAGGGGTACGAATTTGTCATTTGTCCTGAACAGGCCTGGCTTGAACCACGTCTCCTCTTCTGCATTGTCATCGTTCTCAGTCTTGTTATACTCTCTGCCACCGCTACCGGTCGGATCGTCGCCGTCGCCGGCATCATCAGACATCAGGCCGGCAGACATCAAGGCCGATAGACCATCAAGCTTGACACTCGTCCGACTGGCCAGCCATGCGCGACTGACGAGATCATTCTTCCATTCGAGCCAGGCTTCGTAGTCGCAGACCTGCTTCAGCGCCTGGAACTGGACGCTCTTCTTGGCCGGCCGCCAGACGGGTTTCTCCTTGGGCACGGCGCGCAGGTCGGGGACCGTTGCGGTGGACGCTAAACTTAGCAGCGCGTCGACGACGTCTTTGCTTTCGGATATGAGCAGGGACTTGTTCGTTGCTGTTGTTGGGTTTGCGGTCGAGGCTGGTTTAGCGGCAACTCCTTTTTCGCTACTACTAAGACCGCCGCCACGAGCTTGAATGTTAGTGGCCGTGCCAGGCAGCAATGTAGACCGGAGATGACCATTTCGTGAGACGGCAGACTTTTCCCCGCAGAGTGGTGCATCCAGCCACGTGGTTGTGCGGGCGCTCAGGTTCATGCGGAGGCGCTTGTTGTCCTGTTTGAGATACAGCACGACTCTTTGCAGCGTTTCGAACCCGTTCTTGAGATCGCGGTACTCGTGGTCTGTGTATATGGCTTGTCCGGCAGCACTCGATGTGACTCCCAAAACCCCTGGAGATTTGCCCTGTTGGCCACTACCACTGCCACCACCTGATGTGACTGGGTTTTCGCCAACAAGCTTCTTCCACTTGTCGCGGTCGGCTTCAAGAGTCTGCATTTCGCGGCTTTGGGCTTCAATCGCGTCGGCGAGTTCCTTCTCCCGCGCAGATGCTTCGCCAATGGTAATTTCAAGCTCGGAGATGCGGACTTCCTTTGTCTCTGCATCGTGCATGCGGCTTTCAAGGTGCTCAATTTTGACTGAGCACAAGTCAATCTGCTGGTCGCGGAGCATGAGCTCTTTGGCGCGTTCTTGCACTTCAGCTCGCAGTGTAACCATTTCTGCTTCGGCTGCGCGAGAAGCTTCTTTGGCGGCTTGCGTCTCGGCTTGGATCTGTTGCGCGCGCAGAATCCATGGCGCAGTGGGCTTTTCAAATTCAACCGTCTTTTTGAGATCCCATGCCAAATCGCCAATGCTCGCGAGCATTGTACCCACGTTGCGGAGTTTGTTGTTGAACTCGGCCAGCATGTCCGACTCGGTTGCGTCAAAGACTTGCTGCGTAATCTTCGCAACTGCTGACTCGATCTCAGCGTAGCTTACGCTGTTATTATTATTACTGTCAACTAGGAGCGGTCGTAATTCGCCCGCGACTCGTAGAGTATACGCTGCCATCTCCCCTCCAAGTTTCTCGCACTGGTCAAACATTGTCGTGCTATCAGTGTCAACCGACAGGTGCCGTGTCCGCAGATCCTGAATGGACTTGACATTCTTGTTTACCACGACAGAGGCGCTACGTGCTTGCATGACTGCCGTGTCAAACCGCTTCGAGAAGTCGTCCGCCAGTTCGCTGTTTTCCGTCATCTTGCCGGTGGCAAGCTGTCTTGCGTGTGCCAATACTGTGGCCGCAGTATCCAGATGGCTTCGGACGACATGCATCTGCATAATCACCCGGTCGGCGTATCTCTGTGGGGTTTCCGTAATGTGCACTTCTGCCAGGTGCGAGAGTACCGCAATCGACCTTGGATCTGTTAGCAAAAGAGAGAGAAATACAGACTTTGACCATGATTGCTCCTACCGTTGTAATGGCTCGACGCAGTCCTGCTCTTTAAATCCATCAAACGTCAAGCCATGGATCCAGCCACTCAGGGCCTTCTCCACTGGTTCAATCTCATACGTTGCCCCCTCGAGACGTGCAAATTCCTCAACAGTGCATCCGTAAATGTACTCGACAAACCGGTCGCTCATGGAGGCAACCCACATGAGTTTCCCAAGCATGTCGCAACCGGCAAAGACATCAATCTCGAGACCTGGCGGGCCCCGGCCTGATACGCGGTCTTTGACAAATCTGTAGAGAAGATGTGCTTTGAAGCTGACACGCTTGAAGCGAAGCAGAGCCAGCACAGAATTCTTTTCCACCTGAAACGCATCCGGGAAGAAGCGCGTGATGATTTCGAGGTGCTCCTTGGCTTGAGCGGCATCGAGCTGCTTGAGTTCCAAATCGACAATGGTCTTTTGAGACTTGGACTCGGACTTTTCGAGTTTGCGCTTCAGTTCAAAGACATCTTCTGTCAATTGAGCCTCGGCTCCAGAGCTGAGCGATGTGTCTTCTAGTCCACGCTCAAACTTGGCAACAAGTTCACGATATTGCGCAATCGTATCTTCATTCTCCTGAAGAATTTTTAGTTGAGTCGTCAGGTGAGAACTTTGTTCAGTGATGATATATTCCTTGTGATCGAGCTCTTCCTTGAGCTGCTTCTCGGTTTCCACGTGGTTGTACTCGAGTTCGTCGCTCAGTTCCTTGAGACATTCAAGATCATCCACGGCGGCCTTGAGATCCTCGATTTGCTCATTCAGGCCAAGGTTTGTCTCTGTCAGCTCTTCAATAATCTTCTCGGCACCCAGTGCATTATCAAGCTGCTGCTTGAGGTCTTCAATGCTGGTATCGGCCTGTGCGAACTTGCCCTGGATCTCCTCGTAGCCTTGTTTGTAAAAATCATAGTCGGTGACATCTTGCTCAAGCGTCTTGATCTGAGCTTGCAGCTCAGCTTCTTGCTGCTGAGTCATTTCTCGCAGTCGGAATAAAGCCTCTCGAAGCCTCTCATTCTTGTTCTCTAGGAATGCCACACGATCGTGGGTCATGTCTCCGGGTTCGTCATCATCCTCGACCGTTTCGGCCTTTTCTTCCTTTATCACTTCCAGGTCAACCTCGAGCTCCTCGACTTTGAGTTTCAGGGCTTCGACTTCGGCTTTGTAGACTTCCATATTTTCCTCGGCCATTTCCCTATCAAGGGTGGCCATCTCCAGCGCAAGTTCACGCTCTTGTTGCTCCGTCTCTGCCGCCTCGGCTTGCGATTCGAGTGCCTTGATCTGCTGCTTCAATTCCACAATTTCTTGTTGCTGAGGTTGGTACTTGGTCTGTAGTCTTTGAATAATGGTCTGAAAATGATCACGTTCTGATTGAACCTGGTCCAAGGTTTTCAACTTGTCCCTATCCTCCATCCGTTTCTTCTCCATCAGACGCAATTTCGTCTTGAGATCCTCCACCTCCTTATTTAGCGCTGTATGATCTGCAGACACTTTTCGAGAAGCAACGCTATCCTGGGCGGCGGAATTGATGCTTGACGAGCTCGTCTGGCGGCTTACGGCGGATGAATTTCGAAGCAATGGCGGGATAGCTCTTCTTGATGCTGGTGCTGGTGCCTCAGGAACCTGATCCTCGCGTGGACTCGCTGCTTTTGAAACGGTTTGTTCATCCTGAGAGTTTCGTGCGCTTCCATCGCTGGCTTGGCTTCGACGATCAAATGAGCTAAGTCGCCGAACTGCCTCAGGCCGCAGCGCAGGCTGGCCTATTGTACTTGTCCTAGTCCTCAATGACGGAGCAGCGGTTGTAGAAACGGTACGCGGAGCAGTGAGGACAGGGTTTGCACCTGGCCGAGTAGTCCGGGACGGGGGGCCCATGGACGTCGGCGCAGCAGCGGTCGAAGCGCGGCTAGTCGTTCGCGACGTGTTAGGGGTATTTGTTCGAGCAGTAGACGGGACACGTGGGTTCGGAGTAGGAGCAAGAGGTTTCGAAGCAGGCCGAGTTGGCGACTGCGGTCACAAGTCAGTAATCTATCTTGCGCTATATGGCACCAATAAAAGGAGACATACCGCAGGCGGTGCTGCCGCCGCTGCTCCCTTGGCAGACTTCACCGTCATACTCTGCCTCTTGCCCGCCATCAGGTCTGTCACGCTTGGCTTCCTTGAGGCTTGTACCTGCAAACTTTGCGGTCTACCCTTTAAATTCAACGAAGAGGCTGCTGGTCTTGGTGCTGGGGATGGCGAAGGCTGCGCAAGTGGTAACATTTCTCTCGTGGGAGGTGCCATCCCAATAACTCGTGCAACTGTCGGCCGGACAAACATGCCATACCCAGGCTCGCACTCAAAATATCTCTGTCCTTGCACAGCGCCGTCATTCTTTCCCGTGGCTTCCTCTAACTCAATGCCCACCCATTCTCCAGGCGCAAAGTGCGTGGTGCCAACAAAGTGTATGTATCCGACGCGTCCATCGGACAGCTCGACCGTCTGTCCGGGTTCTAGGGGCGTGGCATCAGCCATTTTGACTGCAACAGCAGCTCAGGCGCCCGCTGGCTTGGTCGCGTTGCAAAAGTAGGTTCGTATAGCCGTTTCTTTTGATGACAAGTGCCTTGTATTCAATCTGTCGTGGTTATACACAAATAGTGTTTACACTGAATTCGAGCAGTGGATTTCGGAAATGCGTCAATGACTGAAAAGGATGCTTCAAGCCGCTATGCGTGTTGGTATCGCGGAAATGCTGGACAAAATAGTCAGATGGTCGTAACAAGGAGCTCACGCCGGCGTGTTCATGTCCAGTTGATGCAATGTAATGCGCGATGCGGTGCGATGCAATGCGATGCACGAAAAATGAAAATGAAATTGACGGAGCGTCCGATGTAGAATTCGCTACATTTGATTGATAGCAGTCATAAATGCTGATAGATGCGCAGGGGAATCCTGGGATAGACGCGACAACAGAGGGAGCAGGGAGCTCAAAATGGAAAGTTGATGTTGATTGATTGAAGAAGGCGGTATGGGCCGAACCGTAGAGCTCGGAACCATCAAAACTCCGTGTTTTGGTCACCACGACCGAAGACACAAGAGGAAGCCAACCATTATCGGCACTACATACACTCAATTCCAGAACAGATCAATAATATTCTATTTTACCAAAAAAAATTATAATCACAATATTTGACTGAGTTCTACTCTGACATCAACAAAAATTTATTCCCGTTTCATATGCTGTCATCCCTTCCTTGCACCCATCCGCAACGCTTTCAAATATTCAAGCCCATATACTCCTAATGATATGTCACGGTCCAAAGACCTGCTTCAAGTGCTAATCCAAATCCGACGCCAGATGAATTTGTTATATTCCCAAAATGACTCCCATGCTTCTGACCGGCAAGAACTCTTAACGCGTGGCGTGGTTGAATGAGGGATGTCGCAAGCACATATATAACCGTGCAGGTATATCTCAAAACAACGCTCATACATCTCAGCTGCTGAGTTCAGCAATTCTTCGTTCAATTTCAGGCACAGCCCGAAGTTGAAGCTCAAGGTCTTCTTTCTCGCTATAGGAACTGTCAGCTTTGAAACAGGCAGTAAATCAGAACCGAGAAGCAACTATACTTACTCTTCGAGTTCCAATCTCCTTTCAGCATCGAGGCGGGTAAAAATATAGTTTCCTTGCCCATCAAACTGGAGAATATTGGAATGATATTTCCAGAGACTTCGTCGATGACTGACGGTCATGAGCGTGACGCCCAACTCCTTGGCCGTTTCGTACATGACGCGCTCAATCTCGAGCGTGACACTACTGGTGCATTCATCGAGAATGGCGTATTTTGGCGCATGGTAGAAGAGCCGGGCCATTGCAACCCGCTGTTGCAGGCCGCCCGATAAGACGTCACGCCATTCTTGCTCAGCATCCCAGCCGCCTTCGCGCTCAACAATCGACTCAATCTCGACCTTCATTAATATCTGGTACAGATCGTCGTCCGTGACACCTTTGTCGCGCATCTCTCGCATTCCGTCGGGATATATTATTTGTTGCCTTAAGCTACCATGTGAAAGATATGGCCGTTGCGGAATATAGAAAATGTCTGAAAAGGGTGGTTTTCGTACGGTGCCACCATACACGGGCCACAACCCACCAAGAATCCTAAAAAGCGAAGACTTTCCGCAACCGTTGGGACCAACGATGAGCAGATGCTCACCCGGCTTGACTGAGAAGCTGAGCTTGCGGACGAGCACATCACCATTGGGCGAGACAATTGGGACATTGACGAACTCAATGTCCTCGCCTTCGGAAACTTCTCCACGGCCTTGCAGGACGGCCGCGTTCTCCTCAGTGCCAGCAGAGGAGACGAGCTTCTTCTCAAACTGGCCTGCCCGAACATCGTCCATGACATTGAGCAAGCTCGACACTCTGGCGGTGTAGCCCGCCAGCTCGGTGATTTCCTTGTAGGAGAACATGACTCGACCAAAGGCATCAGAAGAGGAGAGTAGCATTCTACGATTCGTCACAAAGTCTGCAAGATTCAATCAGTATTGCCATCTACGTAAGGGGGAAAAAAAATTGCACGGGATGCTTACTTTCTGTCCGATCTCCCATGCTGGAACTTGCTGCGCCGGGGATTTTGAAGAACACGGGAACACTGCAGAGCATCAAGCCCAATGCGCCCCAGAAATATTTGATGACAAAATCCTCCATGACTCCATGATAGAATCTCTTTCGCAGAATGCGATTGACATGCTTGATCAGCGTAAAGTAGCCTTTGTCCAAGGTATCCTTTTCCGCTTCGTGGCCGGCATAGAGCGCAACCTCTTCACTATAGTCAATCAACCGCGAATGTTGGAAGCGGAACTCTCCCTCCAGCCGCGCCTCGTCTGCAACGTATTTTCCAAACGGCGGGGTCAATGCACGCATGACATTGGCTGATATCTGCACGAGCAAGCTCATCATGAACAGGCCTTCACCGCCAACACTCTTTGACAATGAGTAGTTGTATATTGCCATATCAAGAATCGGTTTTGCCAGATTTGAATAGAGCTCGGCGAGGCTGTTTGAGAATTTGGAAACGTCAACCGTGATAAGCTGGTCGGCATTCTTTATCCGGTCGTCCAAGGCCGACAGGGTATAGTATGTCATTTTCGAGAGGTATTTGTCGTGTATATAGGTAGTCAGTCGGGTACGGTACTGAAGCGCAAGTTTGCATTGATGATAAGACAACTGTCCAAACCAAATCAGTTCTACAGTGTCCTCCAGCAAGAAAGGCTTAGTTTTCAAATGTATTGGAACTCACCATGGAATTGGTAAAGGTAGCAGGAACCGCGACAAGCATCCACCATACTATTCCTAGCAAGAAATCCCTGCCTCTGCCTCGTACAAGATTACTCACAAGCCGTCCGTCTAGCTCGGCAACATATAAACTGAGCAGGGTGCGTATGACAAGGAATATGCTATGGCTGATGAGCAGCCTCAGCTCTTTGCTCTTCCATCCCGGTATGACAATCTTGAGCAAGCGCAAGAGGTTCCTGAAGAATTCGCGATTAATCTCGACCTTTTTCCTCGCATCTCCCTCGGCAGGGGTGGAACCGGTTTTCGGGCGCCGACGGGACTGCGCCAGACGAGCCGAAGCAGCTTTTTGTTCGGCAATGGCATTTCGTATGCGATGAGCCAAGGCGACAAACAAGGTCAGGTAGACTGCGCGAGAAATTCTTGTTCGATTGCGCAGGTAGAGGTTGCTGAACTCTGAGACTAAGCTCTTGATGGAGCGCTCCGAGGTCAGCGAGGGATGGAGTAGCTTGGAGTGGACCGCCATGGCAGTCAGTGTTTCCTTTATGATGATATCAAAGGCAGTTTTCGTTTCATGACGGTATATAAAGCATAGTAATGCTCTAAATTGGTTGACTTATACACACGGTATCTCGTAGTGGAAGCTGACAGTAATGAGGGCAGTGTGGAGAATGGAGAATGGAGAAAAGGGTCCGGCCCGCAGATTCGCGAAATCCGGGGTTTGGCGACCATGTGAATCTCCCGTGCCGAGGTTGTCAGCCGTCACCACATTCTGTCGTTTGTCCTTCATTAAGAGCTTGATATTTAATTCATTCTTTTCCTTTCATTGCTAGATAAGGATTCATGTAAACTATTATTTTTGTTTACTGTAGGTTCAGCATCTATCAAAGCATCTTGACTTTGTCGTCTTGCCCTTGTACGTCATTCCCGGAATATTCCGCTATCAACATCACCTCAACCTGCAATATAGTCACAGCCCTACTCTGACTTTTTTAACATTCATTTAATAAATTCGTAGATATAATTCGACTGTTAATACTTCATTTAAAATTAATAGCTCTTTGCAATTCATACAAATTACCAAAACTAACATATACCATAAGCAGTAATATCACGAGATAACACTGATTACATTCTACCTCAATCACGAGTTCCGCCCAATATCCCCTCAATCTTCTATTCACACATACTCCATAGAACCTTTTCTATACTGACCCTTCCAAATGTCGACTGTCCGTGAATTATCACAATCTACTAATCTTCATTGCATATAATACTCCACCAAGTACTCCTCACAATATCATGCCCGACACCTCTATGCCGGCACTACCACAACACATACTAACAGTACGATAGTACCTACCAGGTATACTCTAGTACACGTGTCTAACCGTCAGATAATACCTACACTGCACTCCGTACACTGTACCACTAGGACATTTCCCAGGATATGTGGGTCGTCACTCTATCGGGAAGACCTGGAAGCGCGAGGTACTCTCTTCCTGCAGGCTTGCAGCAAGGACTAGACCAGCACCCGTCCATACAGATTGTGTGACACTACACCATTCGCTGCAGTCTGGCCAGTTAGAAAAGTGTCCGTGGGGCGAGGGGCAAGGTACAGTTATCTGAAGCGGGGCTACGACCACAGGGTCTCAAATGAGCATCAACGCATCTTGTGTCTTGAGACTGCACAACAGACCTTTCCTTATACAACTTGAGACAATAAGGTTCAAATCAAACATCATCACTGCAATATATTTAAAAGCGATATACTCTATAGTCAGGCATCGAATCGTTTTTGGAGTCTCTGCTCTGTTTCTCTCCATATCTCTGTCCCTTTCGTCTCCGTTTCAGAATATCTTCACATACAGAGTACCATACACGACAACAAACAAACGCAATGACTTCCTCTACCGCCGAACCTCCTTCTCATCCTCCTGCTGCTTCTTCCTCCTCTTCTTCCTCTTCAGCTACATTATTCCCTTCTTCCTCTACAGACCCACCTTACTCCTCCTCTACCACCGCCGTCTCCACCATCTCCTCTTCTCCCTTCTCCTCCACGTCCAACACCACCACCAGCAACCTCAACCCCCAAAGCTCTACCCCTCTGGCCCCCGAAACCTCCGCCCGCGCCGCCCGCGCCGCTCTCGACGCCACCCTGCACTCCCTCTCATCCTCCCATTCCGCGGCCCTGCACCAACGCGCGAGCATGATCCACTCCAACTCCTCAATCCTCGAGACCCAAGAAACGCAGCTCGCGCGCGACGCTGCAAGCCTAGGCAACAGTGCGAGTGCGTACGAGAAATTGGCGACGAATAGCAGGAACGCGCTCAAGGAGATTGGCGATGTGCAGAATTGGGCGGAGATGATGGAGCGGGATTTGGCGGTTGTGGAGGAGGCGTTGAGGTTGGTTGATGCCGACGCCGAAGCCGAAGGCTGAGGCTGAGGCGGAGGCGCCGGGCCAAGGTTAGAAGTCCGGTCTTAAAGGCTAAGGGCGGGGGCTGGAAGGTGAGGCTGAGGCGGAGGTTGACGCGGAGGTCTAGGGCCGAGATCCGGTCATGAAGGCCGAGGATGCAAGGCTGAAGCGCCGGGCCTAAGGATGAGGGTAGGGCCAACGTTAGAAGTCCGGCCTTAAAGGCTAACGGTGGAAGTCTGAGGCTGAAGTAGAGGTGGAAGCATGGGCGGAGGCGCCGGGCTTGAGGACCGAAATTGGAACTTGAGAAGAACGTCAGGAAGTAAAAAAAATAAAATAAAAAAGGGCAAGAGAGAGAGAGAGAGAGAGAGAGAGAGAGAGAGAGAGAGAGAATGAGGCGAATGCTAAAGTAGAGATCCGGTCTTCAAGGCCAACGATGCAAGACAGAGGACGAGACCGAATGAATGGGACTACCAATGTCGAAAACTGAGACGAACATTAGGCCCTAAGAAGACGTTGCGCGGGGTGCGGTGGATTACGAAACGTGAAACGGTATTGAAGATACCTAGTAAATAAAAGCACGAACTCTTTAAACGGTGTCATGAGTAAGACTATGCAGGGGCGGAGGCGGACAAGGGGTATATGTGCTTCGAATAAGATGAATGAATATCATGGATGAACAAGATGGTATAAGTTAAACGGATAAATAAGACAGATAAACAAGATGAATAAACAAGACGAATAAATAATACAAATAAATAAGATAATCAGCAGACAAATATGCACGTGAACGTGAACATGATATGTGTAAAATGGGACAAGTGAAATGAGTATAAGTGGCACGAGTATAAAATATTCTTTTGTCATTCGACTATATCCGACTAGATGCAAATTTTGATCAGAGGTGAAGAGGTGAAAGGACAACGGCCGCACACGCCTACAAAAGAACAACCCCAGCTAAATCAACCGCCTTGCTGATTAAATAAATCAAGCAACACATACATAAACATACAGATAGACATACATTGCAGACATCAAGATTGTCCAGGTATGATTAACATGAAAAACAAACACATGGCTAGGTAGTTAGTTATGAGACATGACACCGAGGGACGTAAAATATTCAACAGTCATCGATGAGGGGCGTTAGAGTGTGAAAAACAAGTGTTAGGTCAGATAGGGTGAAATGGCAGATGAGAAAACAGGGTAGGTAAGAAATGAGAAGAAGTGAAAATAGCATAGACTGGTGGATCAAATATCCTAAGCAGCAACGGCGCCGATACGTCCAGTTTCTGGACTTTTCCCCTTCAGGCGCATCCTTGTGCCCGTCGCAGCGGCAGCCAGGCCGACATTCATCAACGCGCGCAGTCGCTTGCGCCGTGCTTCGCCCGTTCGCTCCTCGCCACGCTCGACGCCTTCATCCACCCACGTCACTCCCTCAATCTTGAAACTGGCTCCGTCATGGCTGTCGTCCCAACTGCGCGAGCGAACACCGTTCCCAACGCACGAAGCGTACTTTTCCAGTGCGGGAAGGATGAGGAGAGTGATGTGGAGATCGCAACCTTCCGGTGGGGCCGCTGGGCCAGATGACGGCGGTTTAGTCCAGAACGCGCCATTTGTTGTTGCGACGGTAGATGAGCTAGTACCGGATTTTGATTCAGACACTTCTGCGCCCGAGTCAAGCATCGACACGTCGACATCGTCGCCCCAGTCGCCGCGTACCCAACCAGAATGGATCGCTGCGGCCAAAGGGTCCGAGTCGTCCGTATACACTCCCGTACCCCAGACCGCTCGTCGGCGACAGACAACTTCCCGGTGTTCTCGACTCAGATAGTACCGCGGAACTCGAACGGTAAACGTGCAGTTGCTCTTTCCTTCGAATCGCGGCAAAGGTCGACCTGTCGATGCGTAGCCAAATTTCGCTTCCTCGGAGGACGCTAATATTGACGGTACAGTCACTCGTGGAGCATAGAGTGTAGATCCAAGATGGTGTCGAGGTAGGTTGGAGATGCTGTTGATAACAGCTTGGTTGAGAACAGTGAGTTTCGGCTTGCGTGTAGGCGAGGTAGAAGTGGCTGCTGCTGCTGGGGCTGTCGTTGTTTGCCCTGCAGTAGAGGATTTAGGCGCTGCATGGTGATGATGGTGGTGATGGTGAGAAGGAGGAGGAGCATGATGGTGGTGGTGCTGCTGCTGCTGCGCTAGCGGAGCAGCGTCAGCTGTAGCCGATGGCAAAGGAGATCCAGAGCGCTTGGCTCCGTTAGTAGCAGCAAAAGTTTGGCTGGCACCAGGCGCAGATATTGGCGAAATTGAGCCATCTTCATGTCGGTGATGATGATGGTGATGATGATGCGGGTGATTATGGTGGTGGTGATGGTGGTGCGTGTGAGGTCTCGGTCGCTTTGTGCCTCGAGCGGTAGTTGCGCCAGGAGTAGCTCTGCCATCGATGCTTTCCTGCTCCGCCGCAGCGGAAGCAGTGCTCGTGGTAGCGGCAGTTGCATTAGCTGCTGCTGCTGCTGCCGCTTCCTCTTTCGCCTTTCGACTACGCTTCCCGCCTGCCCGTGATCCGTTTCTAGCGGGACGCGGCGGCTCGGGCTCATTAACACCTGGGATCGGCGTCCCCTCAGTTACAGCAGCAGCATCATCCTTTTTCGAGGGACTCTGCCCAAACGGTGTCTGCGAGCCGCTGCTACCAGGTCCAGCAGTCATGACGCTACCCACACCACTGCCAATTCCAGAGAACATGCGACCAAATTCGCTCTTGATTCCTGGCTCTCCGGGTCCATTCACTTGGCCCTGGGCTCCTTGTACTGCTTGTGGGGCAGGGGACACCCTTCCGGTCTTCTTTACGTCTGAGTTCACACCAAGATAGTTTCTCGACGAAGCCGTCGGTGGTGGCGGTTCCTCAACAGGCTTGGGCGGCGGTGGCGGCCCCTGTGGCTGTGCTTGCTGTTCCACAATGCGAGGCCGAGGTGAAAAGATGCCACCAAACGCAGTAAGAGATTGCGGCATGGGGCGTCCCCGATCAATACTTTCGGGCTCGAATGCGCCAGACGACTCTGTACGGGGCGCGGCCATATGCGGTGGTTGCGAACTTCCAGGCGGCTGCAAACCTTGATTTCGGAGCGGCGGGGATGGCGCAACAAACGGAGAGCGCGTCGTGGGCGGATAAGCTTGAAAACCAGGACCAGGAGGGCGGTTTAGAGTTGAGGGTCCAGTCATTTGTTGCTCGTCAAACGAATGGCGCGGCGGCATTCTCATCCCCCACATTGCGCCTCGCTCTGCCTCTTGTCGAGCCTCAAAGGCTGCTCGATCCTCTGCTGCTCTTTGCTCAATGGCCCGAGCTTCTTCCACGGCCCTTTCCCGTTCTCCCGGAAACATAGCAGGCGGGCCACGGAAATACTCAGGGCCCATTGGTCTCGGCGACGGGTCACTTGCCCGTGAAACTTCCACCACGCCCTCGCGTGGCCCCGCCATGGGCGTCGCGAGCGGGCTTATCACTGAAGTGGGCCCATGCATCTCTGTAGGTCGGCCATTTCCCGACATCGATTGCTCGGGCATGTGAGGCGAAGTTTTGAGACTTCCACCGTAGGTGGGAGGCTGAGAGAAACTCGGATAGCGACGTTGGTCTTGATTTGGAGATATTCGTTCGCCAGCAAATGGAGCAGGCGAGTAGCCGATCGAGCTGGAACGAGCTGGCCTCGAGAACTCGGAGCCCGCACTGCCAAACTTCTCCGGGCTTCGAGGTCGTCGCAATAAACCTTCGGCGCTGGCTGGATCTGAATGTCGCGAGGACCGCGACGGCATCGAGCCAATATCTGGCGATGGGGCAGATTTAGTCGAAAACGGCGGCGAGTGATGGGATAGCTGTGATGCTGGTTCTCTTGCAGGCGCAGGGGCGTCACCTAGCATTGCCGAAATGGACATGCTACTTCCAGGTCGGTGGATGGATGGCGTCGACATGGGCGCCGGCAGGTCACGACCAGAGGTGAACGAGGGAGGCGGAGGGGGTGGGCCGCGCGACATGGGTGCCGGAAAATTGAAAGGCGGGTTATTCGGTTGCTGTTGCTGAGGTGAAGTCGGCGGGGGCATGTATCGGCCGCCACTGAACGGCGGAGGCGGTGGAGGCGGGGTATGCGCGGGGCCTAGCAGTAGTCATTGACTGTTAGTTAAGCTGCAAAAATCGAAGAAATATGAGAAAGCGCAGTAGAAGCGCAGTAGTGAGTAAGCATGAAGCAGTCGTTAAAGTCGAAGCTATGAAGCAGAACAAAGAATGGAATTCTTTTGCGCGTCCCCACGCGAGAAACAGAGCTTACCGGCAAAGAACCTCGGAGGGCTTGTGCCCACTGAGTGCCGTCGCGGGGGATCAGACGGATGAGACATGTGTTGTGATTTTATGGAATAGGGAAACAAAGAAAGCAGGAGGGGAAGGGAAGAGAGTGGATGGTGGGGAAAAGCATTGCTTGTGGCGGATGAGGGCGAAGCTGCAGGTTCAGGAGAGAAGAAACGAAGCGTGTCAGCGGATGCTGCATCATCCCTTGATCGCTTCGCGGAGTTGGTTCGGGTCAGGATGCCGCAAGCGAGCGAATTAGCGCCCGACGCGCTCAACCCGACCAGATAGGGCAGGGAAGCGCAACGAAGAAATAGTCGTTTGAACAGATTCGAACTGGGGAGAACAAAATCGCCATTGGTCCAAAAATTGAAACTGGCGAGTTCAAAATCTAGAGGAAGGTGCAAACATCAAGTGGTGATATGGTTCAGAATTGCAAATTTGGCCTTCGTCCCTATTCTTTTTGCTCTTACTTCAAACAACGCTGAACCATGTTTTCAGCGATGCTGGCAGAGTGCGAAAAAATAACAGACGGCATTTGCGATCCAGAATGCATTATATCCACCAACCAAAATGAGGCTGCCCTTTCTCTAGCCACAAAAAAAAAAAAAAAAAAAAAAGACAGACAGCGCAACGCAAAAGTTTCCAAAACTGAATAGTTGTGGCGAGAGATAAAGAAAATAATGTAGACGTACCCGGACCATAACTTCGACCAAAATGAGGCGGTCGCTCAGTACGAGGACTTGTCATAGTTTCTCCATTTGAGTATGGGGCCATTGATGACGAACCGTAACTGCTCTGTCGCGAATGAAATGGAGGAGCACCAGGTGTCGGCCGTCGAGGAATCTGCGACATGATGGGAGGCGGAGGTTGTGGTTGGCCCGGGGGAGCATAAGGCCCGTCTTTGCGTGGAAAAGGCGGTGTTGCGACCCTCAGCTGTTCTTCGATTTCTCGCGGACGATATGGATCGAGAGCAGGTGGCGCACGAGCGCCGGCCGGCGGAGAGACGGATGAGAACGGCGGTGGTGGCGGCGGAGGAGGCAGAGAAGCAGACTGTAATGTCGGCGCTTGTGGTTGAGGCTCATAAAAGGGTCGAGATTGGGCCGGTCGCGGGTAAGGATAAGGCGGCGCACGTAGGTCCATGGCGATAGCGAGGAGCGCGTGCTCAGGAGGAAGAGAGAGAGAAGATGAGAAATGAGCGGAAAGCTCGTGTCGCACCGGCGAAGAAGAAAAGGGCTTCCGCTGCTGCCGCTCGTTCTGGAGCACGGACTAACGGTGTAGCTAGAATGCCCAGGTTGAAAATTGCAGTCGTAGCTGATTATCTACGTCACGTCCTTTCGTTCGTTCATGAGGAAAATGATGACACGATAAAGATAGCAAACCAGTCATGGAAAGGTCGCGCAACTTTTTGAAGTCCAAAAGCGGATTATGCGTCGAGGAAGAGGTGCAAACAGAGAGGGAATGAGAGTGTGTTAGAGAGGGCGAGAGAGAAAAGAAATAAGGTCGTGTAAGAATCGTAGGGGAAACGGCGAGAGCGAGTACTGTAGGAGATTTAGTGAGTGGAGATGCAGAGCGTGAGCAAGTGCGGGCGCCAGCAGAAAGAGAGAGAGGGTGCGTGCGGGAGCGGGTCAAAGAAAGATTAGAGTGTCGGTGCTAAGGAAGGCGGTGGGGGAAAAGAGCGGCAGGGGTGGGAAGAGAAGGACTTTGGCCAGCCAGGAAAGGCAAATGATCCAAAACCAAGGAAAAACGGAAGAACAAACGAAGAGTGACGGAATGGTCCATTCATTCATCAGGTACCTTGTTTCATCTCCATTTGGATTTGTCTCTCGTCCATCCGGCTGCCTTGTGCAAGAAGTAGAGTAGAATTACCCCGTCAACCAGCATGATGATCCCCTCGTAGCCAGAACTCTGTCTGGTCAGTTAGGTCATTTGGCCCAAGACGCAACTAAACGAAAGATAGGTCGAGACTAGGAAGAAGAAAACCCTGGTTCGAGACAAAAGTATCGCTTTGGAGACGAAAAGGGACCGAAGACGAGGGTGGCCCCTTGCTCTATAAGGATAAGAATGCTTGCTAGACTTAAAAGGTACTTTGATAGAAGGGCTCGCTCATTGGTAGCTTTAGGTATCAGCTAAGTTGCTTCATTAGTCAAATGCTTAACGAAAGAGGCAAGTACTGTCTAGCTCATCGGCCACTACTGTACCAACTCTGCAGCTATGAATCCTTGTCTAGCTTCCTGCTTTCTTGTCTTCATGTCACCAACACACTTTTGTAAGGATAACGTAGGTCAATTGTGTACAGAGGTAAACCCTACCACTCTTGTACCTCATCTGCAAGGCAAGACACAGCGTGCATGACCCTCAAAAAGGAACATGAAAAAGACATGACGGCTCCGGGGCAATCCCACACACCACCTCTTCTGTACCGCATACCCATGCGTACATCATCCACGGTCGCACAGCGAGGATATCTGTACATGTACTCTTCAATCCCAACTGTCAATAAGGTGTTACCATGAAACCGTTTTCTGGTCAACGCTCATGCTCTCAAGCAGAGAAATTTGCATGAATATTCTAGCAAAAATGGAAAATGAAAGGAGGGAGTAGTTTGCTTGAGTAGACATATTAAAAATGACAGAATTAAAGTAAGGATTGACGACATAATAATCATGGACAACAATCCCTGCCAACGTCGAACACATAAGGTAGTCACTGCCCATAAACAAGATTGCTGCTGTGTTGGCGGTGCCTGATTGCTGCTTCTCTCTGGACAGGACGACTACTAACCAGCCTCGCCGGTTGTGGATCATGATTATAATAGCGCATCTTGACGTCGCTTACCCGTCGAAACACGTTCGTGCATCTCTCAATCCCTGCTCCATACCCTAGAAGCAGCTGACAATGTTCCGTCGGCTGCCATCCCTTTGGCTAACTTATCGTCGCTTCCAAGCGTCGGAGAGTAGAAAGCACAGGGCAATTCATGTGACAAACATGGCCATCGGAAACACATTGATTGCCTAGCGATGCTGAAACCATTAAATTTCTTAGCATACCTTAGATATTGTAATTTTCAAGTTCCAGCCAGATTAATCAGAACCAGAAAGCAGTATTAGATCTAAAGTAGACTTTGTCGCCCCAGTGCATCCTCGTCGTTAATAATAAGTGTAATAATATTCCCATGTTCGCGATATTTTGCCCTCTTTATAGTCTTCCTCCTAAAAAAAATTCCATTAGTTACTGCGAGCTGATAGATCGAAAAACCTGCTCACCAGTCCTTTCACAAAATAATCCATCATTTCCAATTCCTCAGCTACCCAATGCTGTTGTCTTTCATTCAGAGGAAAGTCAAAAGTATCCGCACGATCAAAGTCAATCCAACAAACCCTATCCGAGCTCTCTTGAACCATCATATTTCGAGGATATGGGTCATCATGAAGCACACCCGCCTTGTGAATTTCTCGAAGAATGGTGCCTAATTTCAAAATTCGTTCTGTTGTGTAGTTGTCTAAGTCAATCTTTCTCAGATCAGGGATATATTCAATGAATAGAGCACTTGGTCGAGCTTCGTCTTTTCGAAACATATTCAGATGTGGTTGCCAGAGGGCCGGATCGATGTCTTCAATCATTCCATAAAAGTCTGGTACAATTCCTCGTTCGCATAGGCCCTTTTCTTTTAGTCGTCGATATGCGTTGCTCTCAGATTTAAAGACGTTAATTGGCCCCCACAATTCTCGATGATACTTAATGCAATTAGTAATTCATTTGACAGGCGATGAGAGCCATTTTCATACCACTTTCATTACGCATGGCGCCCCGTGTACAGACACGTGAAAAACACATGAGTGCTTACTCTCTTTCAGCGTTTCGATGAAGATTACGTCCGAGAGAGAGATCTTGGAGATGAGGTTTTCTGAAAGGCACACCATTTGAAAAGAACGTTGAAAAATCAAGCAGCAGAGATGATGAGACAGATATTCGAGCCTCCTGTAGATGAGTCTGATGTTATTTATGTGGCAATAAATGAATCCCGAAAGCGCTGAAATACTGCACAAACTCGATCGAATGCTGTATCTAGGTACGTAGTAAAACGCAGCTACTTTATTCTTGCAGTTTCGGGTAAGCGCCCATCTCGGCATGTCCCTACGGCCGAGCAAACGGGAGTAAAATAAGCGAACCCAACACTCCGCACGAATGCTCCATAAGAGCGGCTAACACCACCACCGCGCTTCTTCCGGGGGCTTTAAAAGCCGTGATTTGCAGATATCAAGTTTACAATTCAGGCTAAATTAAGAGACGCCAGGGTTGTTCGAAATATTCCCGCTTTCTTCTTATGCAAAGTATCTTTTTTTTATCTTCGCCGTATGAGAAGTGGATCTCTGCTGACTCCTCGATAGAATCTAGCCTCACATTGACGGCTAATAATTGTTTCAGCTTCCTCCATGCAATTGATATGAATCAGTATTTGTGTCATAATGTGTGTCACTATGTGCGCTCTCCTCTTGGGACGATTGAATAGGCGCTGGAAGAATCAGCCAATCGTGAAGAATGCAATATTTTGAATGGTTTCGCCTTCATATGAATATAGACCTACATCTTGTTTTGTGAATATATCTGCAAGTGAATATTAGATGTGCTTGCTTGAGTTTACTATTTAATCAACCAAATCTCCCATCCGACATCTTTATCCTTTACTCTTCAAACACAGCCATGGCAGCTCAAGTCAGCCTACTCGCATATCTCCAACAAGGCCCCCCAACTCTGTCTGTAATTAGCCAGGGACAAACACATGACAATACAACGAGTTCGAAATACGGGGCACGCGATATCGGTGAAACTTATACTTGGAATAGCTTCAACATTGGGACAATCATGTCACAATACGGTCATCATCTAAGAAACACGTCTATCCATCTTGAGACGATACCAAACTCTCCTCCACAGCCTATAAATGCGGAAGCTGGGCTCAGATCACGATTCGATACTTATCTCATTAGACATATTAGAAGAGCAATGCAGAGAAGCTTTCAGGAATTCCAAGCATCCGATCAACTTGGTCAACGCACAGCGCTTGACTTCGGCGAAGGAAATTTGGCCTGCTTGAAGCACGGTTATACGCCTGATACCGCTTATTTCGATCCACTTCTTGTGGCACAGACTCGTCCGAATCGGGCTCCCGGTGATTTCAAACCATCGTACAAATGGTCAAGAGACTTTGAAAACAGTCCAAATCCAGCTACCGAAAGACAGTTCAAACAAGCGCTGTCTCAAGTCAACTTCTATATGCGCCAAAACAATACTCGGTACGGGTTTCTATTGACAAATCGGGAGCTTGTTGCCATCCAGAAGCCCGACAACACTGGACGACTGTTGCTCTCTCCACAAATTCCATGGGAGGCTCAGGGAAATCCAGCCCAGCCACAAATGACTGTCATACTCGCGTTGTGGTACTTGGGGATGCTGGCCTCTGATCCCCAAGGATCTTATCTTGCTGGGGGACTACCCGCGTAGCGCTTCGCGTATTGGAAACCAAGTCGATATAACCTCCCGGACAATTATTTTTACGAATCGGAGAGCAGGTTGATAATCTAGTCGGTCGGGAATTGCGTGTTTCAACAGATGGATGATAGGGTCGGGGTTCAAGTTTGATCAAAACTAAATGAGATAATTGAAAGGACTTCGTTTGGACATCCACCTCTAGCGTGGTTCAATGTATCATTTATAAAATTATGGTAAATGATTGAAATAAGTCCTATTCGTCGTTTCTCTATTGCTGTGTTGTTCTTATCATGCAGAGTTAATTTCCACAAGCGGCTACCTGCTAGGCGGTGACGTCCCAAGTCAGAGACCCGTCTGGTCTGTTGCCACGGAAAGAGCCGCCAGCCTTATCTCTTCGATGTAACCTCACGGCCAACCTCATCTCCCATTAAGATACAGCAAGCCCCAAAGTATTTAAAGCAGCAAGACGTTGCGGCGACCATGATTGACCTAGAAATTTGAGGGCAAATCGAATGAGAGGACAACCTGAACATTCGGCCCCATCGACGCAAAGAATGCTCCCTGTCCCTGGCTCTCCTGCAGCATCATGGCCTGTCTACAAGGAGCGTTTAAGGAGACTGTTCGAAGGGGCCGATAAGCGCGTTTGCATAGCATTTTGGCTTTTTGGTGGGTGCTTGATTGCTGAATCTCCTGTCAAGTTTAGTTGATGTGAAACATAACCAAAAGGTCTTGTAGATGATGTATGCTAATTGCAGCGACTTGACGTAGGTCTTATCAACAATGTGCTCTATGTGATCATTCTCTCCTCTGCGCTTGACCTGGTCGGCCCGCGTGTGCCCAAAGGCGTCGTACTTCTCGCCGATGTTCTGCCTTCATTCTTCACAAAGCTTGTTGCGCCATATTTTATTCATGCCATTCCTTATTCGCTGCGAATCGTGATATTTGCCTGCTTGTCCAGCGCAGGAATGCTCATCATTGCCGTGACCCCCACAACGACTGATCGCGCCGCTATCGCAACGAAGATGGTTGGTGTTGCACTGGCAAGCCTTAGCAGCGGTGGTGGAGAACTGAGCTTTCTGGGCTTGACGCATTACTATGGTCATTTCAGCTTGGCAGCATGGGGCAGTGGAACCGGCGGAGCTGGCCTCATTGGTGCCGGTGCATATGTCGCCGCAACAACTTGGCTGGGGCTTGGAGTGAAGAAGAGCATCCTGGTCTTTGCTTGTCTGCCCGTGATTATGCTTATGAGCTTCTTCATTATTCTCCCAAGAGGACCATTGAAATACACCTCAAGTCCACAAGCCGGATATGAAAGTATTGCACGAGAGGATACTGAGAATGAACTACCTAGCAGTGAACCAGAGGGCTTTCACGGCCATCAGCCTGAGCAAGACCCCCTTATGCAATCCCCACAGAATTCGGCGCACTGTGTCAAAAGGTCTCATCAAGAGCCGCAAAGCATATTGAGTAGTTTCAAAGCTAACTTGCGGCGGGCTCGTGGACTCTTCTTCCCATAGTATGTTTCCTTTCAAAGATTCTTTTGATCGAGACCGTTCAATTTGACTTGTGATGCTGACGACCTATAGTATGCTTCCTCTTTTGATGGTCTATATCGCTGAGTATACCATCAATCAGGGCGTGGCTCCCACACTTCTCTTTCCACTTAAGTCGACGCCTTTCACTGAGTATCGTGACTTTTATCCGACATATAATGCCATGTACCAAGTCGGCGTTTTCATTTCGCGTTCCTCGACCCCTTTTTTCCGGGTTCATTCATTGTATGCGCCATCGCTGCTTCAGATTTTGAATCTTTTGCTTTTGACGCTTCATGCCTTGTTCGATTTTATTCCAAATGTCTATATCATTTTTGCCATCATATTCTGGGAAGGTCTATTGGGCGGTTTAGTTTATGTCAACACCTTCGCCGAAATCACTGATCACATACCTGAAGAGGACCGAGAGTTTTCCTTGGGAGCAACGAGTGTTAGTGACTCTGGAGGAATTTGTATCGCCGGTTTCTTGGGCATGGTATTCGAGGTTTGGCTATGTGACTGGCAAATTAGTAGGGGACGCCCATATTGCAGGAAAGAGTGAAGATAGGGGTCTAGAGGTACGTTGATATAGTATTTAGCTTGCAAGACTGAATCTGATTTGCCTCCCGCTACTTTTGCTCCTTTGGAACTTGCTTTGCTGTTTGCGTGCAACGGCTCATCTCACTGTGCTTATGTTCCTTTCTCGTTTGCGGTTGTTGGTCTCGGCGCCGAGCCCCTTGTTCACGTTCAGCATAAAGTGATGCCTCATCAACCTCTTCCCCTTCCCAATCACCCATTGCATCGAGTCGGAAGGTATTCCTTCCGCTGTTGAGTCCCGTCTCGCTGTTCTTTCACTCTTTTTTTGACTGGCGCATCGTTTACTGAAGACATCATGGCATCTGTGAGTAATAGATCTCGAAATTCTCAGCAATCAGGAAGCCTTTCTGACGCGTTAGTTTAGCCTGGATCGTCGAGAGCTGAAAAGGCAAGAAAGACCATTGCCAAGGCCGCAAGTTATGTAGAGAGAAATTGGCACGCGCCATTGCTTCAAACTATCCCTGACGTGGATGGACTTCGCCCTTCTAGTTTGGATGAAATCTCGAACCTGATTCGAGTAATGCCGCAATTGAAGGAGCTGTCCAAGTTGCAGAGTAATCCTGTTGCTGCAGGGAGAGCTCTCCTGAATGCCCGAAATAGAAGAGTTCCTAACAGGGACGGTGCCTCTGCCAGGACTCTGCGACTTAGCCTCGCCGACGTGCGCTCGGCTGTTAATGAGTGCCGGGAAAGGTCCGCAGATCCGGTTGCTGGCACTGCAGTCCATTCTCAGCCTAGGGAATTAACAAGTGCTCCAATTTCTACCAGAGGAATTTCTCATAAATCAAGCACCGGCTCTGAGCCAAATCAAGTTGGATCGCCGCCCAGTAGACGGTTCTCTAACTTACCGAGCAACGGCTCCGAGTCAAATCCAATTGACTTGGACTTGTCTCCGATAACCAAGCTTATGAAGCGTTGGGAAACAGGAAACTTGGTAAGCGAAGAGGAGTTTAATGAAGCGGAAGAGGGAGAGGCAAGTGAACCGCCATCTCCTTCGCCACGGCCTCGCAAACAAGCTCGCATCAACAACGCCACAGCAGAAGAGCGGATCGTTATTGACGAACTCCTCTGCAACGACGCCGAAGACAAGGGCTATATCCATGTGAAGAAGCTCTCTCGTCTGGGTATTCTAGCAGATATGCCCGCTTTCGCTTCATCTAGAAACATGAGGGCACGGGGAACCCCCCATATTCCTGCTTCGATCCGTCACACAACCTTTGGTCGTTACTTGCGTCGAAGCTTACGTACTACCCTCACACCAAAAATTGCTGAGAACGACACTTCAAGCAAGTCAATCTCTTCGATCCTCTCTAAAGGCGTTGACTTGGACACAATTCCCAGCTTTCTTGAACCTCGCCGTAGGCATTCTTCTATGAATTCGCCGACTCGTCAAGACCCGATGCCGTTGAATGCACCTGCTTCAAACAGTCAAGCCTCGGGCAATGGAGCCAAGATTTGCGAGAGAAAGCAGATCACGGCTCAAGTGGCACTTCTTTCAGAGGTCCTTTCGGACTTTAATAAACTGAAGGGCAAGTTTACGCTTGTCGCGGTAGCTCTGGCAAGGAAAGCTCGGTCGTCTGGGGTTGACGATGACACTGAGAACCTGAGGATCAATCAGCGTCTGACCGAGGCTGAGACATTGCTCATGCGTAAAATGGAGGCGGCGGTTGGTGGTTTTCAAGACGAGATTCAAGAGTGCGTGAAGCTGCTTACAGATGAGTTGGATGGTGATGGTGGAATGGATTGTCATGGCTTGGAGGCTTCCTCTTCAGTTCACGGGTCAGCTGGAGCACTCAAGGAATCTGCTCCTCTCCAGCACAAGGAAAATCGTTCACCTTTGACCTTCAGGGAGTGCTCTCCAGATCTCTCTACCCTTTCTCATGCCGACGGTGACAATATGGGCTTCACTGGAAAGTCTCCTACCGGCGACACCAATAGGTCTCGATTTTCGCGTTCGCCTTCCTTCAATGAGCTGGGATCGGATGAATTCTCCGCCTTCAACAAGGCTCGTTCTGCGGCTTCTGCGGCTTCTGCGGCTTCTGCGGCTTCTGCGGCTTCTGCGGCTTCTGCGGCTTCTGCGGCTTCTGCGGCTTTCTTACAGCCAAGCGATACCTTTTTGGCGTTGCAACCCCACGATAATGTCTCGAATAACGTCGATGACTCGAGCTTTAGCGATGACCGCGGTCACCTTGACATGAGGCGTCGTACCCATAAGCATACCGGATCTTCTGTTCCTGAGCCAGTCGAGTCAGAGAATAGCCATGCTCGGTCTCAGAATCGATCGATCGTTCCACAGAAGCGCAAGAGTACCAGCTCGTCCTCAACTACTCTGCTTTCCAGACGTTCCATGATTGCCGCGCGTGCTTTGACTAGAGTCAACACTACGCCCGCAGTGCAGAGTCCTCTTCGTCAGTCAATGTCTATCTCGGAGCAGCAGAACATTTCACGATCGACGGCGGCCACTGCAATCAATCGTGCTACGAATGGTCGGGCCGTCCAAACTATTTCACCAAAGATTTCTCAGGAGACTTCCTCTGATGACCATGCCATGCATGACGATCAAGAAGAAGAGGAGGAAGAGTATGAGGATGAGGATGAGGATGAAGAGGAATAAGGGAGTTCAAAATTCTTTGTGTCGTCACAATTTCCTCCCACGCTCTTCTCCTTTCACTTTTCCATATGGTTGCTGCGGCGGCAGATACTGACTGGAAAGATTTGTTTTCTGCTTGCTGTTATCTTTTTCTAAATCCATGTCCTCATTTTCTTATCATCACAGCACATGAACATGGACTGACATTTTCCCCTTACACCTTCCCCGTTTCCCTTTTTCCGAGCGAGATGCTAATTCGATACTCAATAAGCACTTTCGCCATATTCAATGCCCTAATCACTACCCCAACCGACATGTATCTTAATTCTATCTCCAGCAAATCATGTAATAATCCACATAACTGTATCCCGAAATCAACGCGCACGTGACTAACAGCCTTGGAATGTATTTACAATGCTGTGATAAATTACTTCTGGATCAGAATTGAGAGAGAGGTTTGGGATATCGTTAGCGAATAGTTAAAAGCGGCCGACGTATGGCTGTCACATGCCTGAGATTTTATTGTGGGGACCCCACAATTGCATTTCGATCCGCTTGGTTTCGGCATTTCGGTTCAGCGTCGGCTAGCGATCTAAGTTTTCCCCGTACTGTAATCCTTACACCGTGCCCTAAACGACCACGTCCCTTGAAAGAAACTGCAAAGTTCGATGTTTTACATTGCCTTTCAGCAGCAAATGGTTTAGCAGGAAGAGCTGCAATGCCCTGATCATATGACAGCCTTTGGATTATTATCGGTGACCGAGAAAATTGACAGCAGCTGTTGTTGATGATGTTGCTGATCTGAGGATGCTTAGAGATGAGACAAGCGTATAGCTAAACAAATTTGCTTACGAAATGTCATGATCCAAATGAAAACTATGAGAGTGCTTGTTGAAACAAATTGAGGGCTTAATTACAATGCTGAAATCATGCTTTGGCCATACGTTATCCTTGCATTGGTGCTCCATAACTCCCAGAAACACGATCTCGCTTTCAGCTCGGAGTCCGTCGGATCTCACCGGCTTTTTCTATTCTAGGACGCCAGCTTCTGTCAGATCCGAGACCTCGTGCGTCTTCTGGTATCTCATGCAGCCCGGCAGTACAGCGTACCGTGACCTACAGTTACACGGTATATGCAAAAACTTAGCTGCCGACGCGGAATCTTACTCGAGTGTGGGTGTGGCTGCGGATTATTTTCACGTGCTTGAAAGGAAGCGGGAGCGAAGCGGAAAAGGAATGCGGCGAAGCCCCATATGACATCTACTTCCGAATCCGAAAGTAACACAACACATAACGGAAGAGAGCTTTTCTTGCTCGCTGGGCACCTCTTTTTTTTGCAGTAATCTCTACACTAACATTCATTTCACTGCGTTTCTTGAAGGTCTCCTTAAACAACTTTGTCTGCTTTCGCGAAAGACTGTGAATGTTGCATGCGTCTGCTGAAGGTTGAGGTACCGAATCGCTGAGCAGATTATGGCCTTGCCTTCGTGTCAGCAGGCCGAGAGCACAAGAGAGCCAACTTCAAAATCTCTCAGGGTTTAATGATGCATGACAAGCGTGCCTCTTGAACGGTAATCTGCGATTTTCTCAGAAGCGCAGTTCGATGTGGAAACATCTCTCAGGTCATGTTCAACAGCATCTAGAGGTTTGGTGGAGTCGATGATTGGGACAACTTCCATATCCGCTTCCTTTCATCAGTATCATATTTTCTTTTTCAATATTCTGCATTCTCCTGCATAGCCTTTAACAAGGGCTTTTCACCATGATTGGCAAGTTGTATCCTTTTCCTCAGGCGGGTTCTCAACTAACCGGTCAGATCACGTCCTCGGTCGACCGTCGGTCAAGTTTCGTAAGATACAAGTGTTTGCTGTGGTGTCATTTTGGTCATTATATCTCCTCAAGTATGTTCTCCTCCACCTTTTACGCATCCAAGTAATCTTTCTAACAGGTACGCAGAGGCAATATTCATGGACCTCCCGCAGTCCGATTCCTTTCTAACCGCTTGTCGCTCCGTCTGACGGCATGGCAAACATTTGTTATTACGATGCTCTGGCTCTATGTAGCTCGCAACTTCGCCAAGCTGACTGGTCTCGAATGTCCGGAACCATTGGCAAACCTGTACACCCGAGCATACTTTCGAGCAACGTGGGTCACTACCGCTCTGGATGCGGGGTTCTGGACTGCGATGCGCATTCGTAAAAAATGGCTTCGCGACCTAGCCAGCATCATCTTCTCCATTTATTACCTCTTTGCGGCCGAACAAGCCGACGAAAAGGTCCGAAAAGTCAGAGGCGCCCTCAGTGTTGACCACCTTCGAGTTTCTTGGAATAAATCAACGACACCGTATCTCTCCCTGCTTGGGAAACTACTTCGTCCTAGGTTCTGTCGGTATCCGCCTCGTGCAGTGAGGATACCGCGCCCCCGAGAATCCTCATATAAGGAATCTGTCAACGCTTGGTTATACTTTGATGGCCCGCTTTCTGCATTAAAGGATCATACGTGCTTGGTACTCGATATCCCTGGTGGCGGATACGTTGCCATGGATCCCAGAACCAACGATGATAAACTATTCGCTTGGGCGGGCAAGACTGGGCGACCGGTCTTGAGCTTGGACTACAAGAAAGCACCTGAATATCCGTATCCTTATGCTCTCAATGAGTGCTATGACGTTTACCATACCCTGCTTGCGAGCCGGGGTCGATGCATTGGCATGTCTGGAGAAAAGGCACCTACAGTAGTCATCTCCGGTGATAGCGCAGGCGGGACTCTTGCTGCTGGCGTAGTACTCATGATTGCTCAATCTGCCAGTACTATTGACGCACGGTACAGAAAGCCCGGCGAGGAGCAGCCATTAGCTATGCCAGAGGGGCTTGTTCTCATTTATCCTGGGCTGGACATGAACATTGGGAACTGGATGACGGATGAGCAAATGTCGTTAATCAAAGACCGCCGTGTGCGAAAGACGAACAAGAACATACTCCGGCGCAAGAGCGAAGACTACAACAAGCTTACCCCTTCTACGCCCCATCATTCAGATGAAGAAGATGAAACCAGCACAATCACATCTCCACCGCAGCGTCCGCAGCCCAACGGTCCCGACGGCATGGGTCCTGCCTCTGGTCCTATAGTCTCACCGCCCGCCAAAGAAGTCGGAGAAATAACCCACGAACCTCTTACCAAATCCCCCGTCTCAACGCGACCGTCACCTGAAGTAGCGCATCTTACTCAGCCAGCAAGTATATCTGTCGCAGCCAACACCAAAGCAGTGGCCGAGTCCAAGCCGCAGATGCTCCGCACCCGTCTTGCCATGTCGAGTATGATATCCTACTTTAACGACCGAATTCTCACACCCGAGATGATGCGTGCAATGATTATCTTGTACGTCGGTCCGCACGCCCGACCAGACTTTCGAACAGACTTTTTGCTTTCGCCTTTGCTCGCACCAGAATCTCTCCTTGCTCAGTTCCCCAAGACATATTTTCTCACCGGCGAACGTGATCCTCTCGTTGACGACACTGTCATTT
This sequence comes from Xylona heveae TC161, assembly GCF_001619985.1. NCBI lineage: Eukaryota > Fungi > Ascomycota > Xylonomycetes > Xylonales > Xylonaceae > Xylona > Xylona heveae. Next base: position 225,694 of record NW_017264203.1, on the reverse strand, counting down.
TCGCCGGGCGGATTCGCCAAGCCAAGCGCAACGTGTTTGTCGAGCGGCAGGAACTTGGGCTCATCAATCAGAAACGCGTCTTTGACGAGCTGGACGTTGTTGAGGTCTTGCTCGTGCCTGGAATCAGTCACGGCTTTATGCAGTTTGTCGGTGTTTTCTCCGAAGGCTGGAAATACATTTTCAAATGCGCGTCATGGATGCAAGAAAGCTTCCGCCGCGCTGAATCTGCGTCGTCTTCGAATCAGGATGATCGCGGAAGAGGGCAATATCCAACGTCTGCCACCCAGAAAGATGCCCCCGCTGGTGTGACCGCAGCAGGGTATCCCACTGCTGGTGCTCCAAACTCTTACAATTATCGAAACACTTCTCGTGCAGGCCGTCATCACAGACGGACAGGCACAATGGAGAGTTCCGGCGACGAAGACCGTCCCTTGGAAATGAGCATCATCTCTGCGCGCCGCGGAAGAGGAGATTACTTTTCGCCCAGACGGCGCGGCAGCGGGACCGGCACTCCCGTTAATAATCCCAATGCAAGCGGCAGTAACAACGCCAGTCGACAAAGACAAGCTCGCGGCGCCGGCGGTGCTCCCGTTGGTGCCGCTGAAGGCACTGATGGTACCAACAGCGCCGATGCGGGTTCAAGAAGCGGAACTAAATCTGGACTTGGCTCCGAATCCATCTCATCCCTCAAACACGCCGCCCTGGCTCAGATTCAAGGCCAAGAACAAGGTCGTCCTGGCTCAGCCCCCGTCTACGCTTCTCAAACCTCCCATCCTGTTCCTCCTTCCCATCTTCACCATCAACACAATCCTCCTCCTCCCACGTCGGATAACAATAACAACAGTAATATCCAGATGCGCCGAAAAGTAAGCCTCGTCAGCCTCGCAAGCGAAGATGACCTGTTGAATCGCAGAATGATTGGACTAGCTGGTGGCTTGATGGGGAACGGCGACGGGTTGAGAACCCCGTGAGTCCGTGACTTTTATGGGCAAGTAGGGCGGTAGTCCTATCTCTGTAGCTCTGCGGACTCGACTCGTGAGTCGTGAATTGTGGGTATCCGACATATATCTTCTATATATTCATTATTCCTTCTTGTTTCATCTACAGTACTATACTCATTTCCCGAAATTTCTATCAGTCTTTTTTTTTTCCGGCGAATTCACCCGTGGTTGCTCTTGGAATATATACATTATACTTGTTCCCTCTATCTTTTCTATCACACATATTTTCAACATAAACTCTGACTTATCATGAGCCTACTATATGCGTCTATTCTTTGTCGCCGTGTGACTTGCTTCCCAATAATCCAATAATCCAACCTAAAATGAAATCTTTGTCCTTTACTTGAACCCCCTCAACAAATTGTTGTATGCTGCAGCAACCTCGTTTTACTTTCGACCCTTCGAGATTGTACTATAGTATCCGATCAGCAAATTTCTCCGTACTCCGTATGATTCCTGGCCCTACCTATCTAGGAGCATAGAACTTTGATTTCCAGACCGAAAGGCATGGCACCTGGCCTGTGTCGCTCTGGATAAAATCCTATATCTCTGCTTTATTGGAATACCCACCAAGACACAGTTGTGACTTTCTCTACTGCATACAAATATCCATCTCTCGAGTGGAATAATTTTTTTACTTGGTTTTAATGGAAAGTAGTATTGGAAGATATACAATTATATATAGAAGGCAAACTTTTCGAGAATAAAAAAGGAAAATGAAAAAGAGAGGGGGGAAGAGAGAAAGAAAAGAAAGAGAAGAGGAAAGAGAAAAGAAGAATGAAAGGGAAAAAAGTAGGAAAATACATAAAGAGGACCAAAACAACGGGAGGAAAACAATAATAAAATGGAATAGTACAAAGTATAAACCCAATTGAAGAATACGGGGGCAGACACATCAAGAAGAAGGAAATAAAAAAAGGGGATAGTAAAAATAAACAAAGGATAAGAAGACAAAAAAAGTCAAAAAATTCCGTGACGGGGAGTCGAACCCCGGGCTGGTCGGGACTACGAGCACCACTGAATCAGGCTATGCCTGAGGTAATCGCTTGAGAGCGACCGATGTTACCGCTACACCATCACGGATTATTGAAATACTGGCTGTTATTGTAATATATATGCTGTCAGCGCTAGTATTGTTGCTTTCTTGCGCAACTTTGCTTTCTAAAATGTCCACCAACGATGCTCAAAGTACTCGAATATCATGGTTGTAATAACTGATTCGAAATATGAAGACAAGAATGCAATATCTATGTTGAAGATAATGAAAGAATACACTTGTGCAAATTTGTAGTCGGGTGCACAATGATATCTACTACTGGCATTTGGCACAATAAAGGAGGATAATATCGTCCTGGATGTGGTTTAGATTTTACGCTGAGGACATCAGAACGAGAAACGGAAAACAACAAATATCTGGAAATCGCAGATCACTTTTTTTTTTCGAAGGCAACTCAGGGATTTGGTCGCAAGAAGTAGATGGATCTGCGAAAGAAAGTATGTTACAAGCGGAAATGCATTCATGGAAATCATACAAGACAAAAAAATAAATAAAGAAAATTGATATAGAAATAGAAAAATAAAATAAAAATAAAACATTTCAGAATCTATTTTAAAATAGCTAGACCAAAGGAGAAAAGAACGCGAGACTCCTTAACTCAGAGAAAAGTATATAAAAATGACAAAGCATGCATCAGCATTTGCTCGTTAGTTAAGTAAGGTATGATTGGGATATTTCTTGGTGTTGCACTGTCGCCCGCGCATCAATGCATCTGAAGTAGATCCCACGGAGCTCACACACTAGAGATATTCTCGAATCAACCGAATACATTGTATATTGCAAATGGTCCTACCTGGGAATACAATCTTTTCTCGACTGACCCGACTATTTTGTAAATATTGACACACTATCAGCGACAGGTTCCTTACAGCGACTCTCTCACCTTTTCCTCTGAGCGAGGTTCGGTGGTCGTTGCATACAAGAATGTTATTGGTATATGAAATTAATTAAGAGAATTGTCCCACAGCAACAGCTCACTTAGCTCAAGGTGATCCGCCAACGGATCATACCAAATAACCATCTTCCTTGGTCTAGTGGCTATGATTTCCGCTTGTCAATTCTGCTTAATACGGAATCGCAAGCCCGGGAGACCGGGGTTCGATTCCCCGAGGGAGAGTTTCTTTTTGACCTTTTTCACCAATATTTTTTTTCCCATCGTACTTTTTTTATCTAGTGGATGGATGTCTGCGTTGTTCCACGCGTTTTCTATATTTTTTTTTTCGAATCTCTCTTTGTCCGCATTGCTGGGAAGTAGGATGGCTGTGGCGGTCGAGTTGGCGCTCTGGCCTGTACTCTGTGGACAGAACATTCAGGCGCGTTTCACAAGGCCTGGCTCTGATTTGCTACGCACAAATTGTTACGCAGTGATTATTGTGGAATCGCTTGGCAATAGAAGTAATCAGGCAATCTCCTTGTCAATTTAACTACACTGATTATAGGACATGTACTTACCATGTTGAAAATAAACCCATTGGCGGTAATAATACAGAGAAACAGTAAAACGAGAAATATTCATAGAATTTCAACCCGACGGCACCAAAGAGAATCAAAAACAAAAGAATAATTAAGGTAAACAAATCGCCCAAAGGGTCTAAAAACAAATATGGCGGTTCCAGTGAGAAAATACTCTCGAACGGGACAAAATCTATATCAAAGACTATGCCAAAACCAATTCAGGAGGATGATTGAGATCCAGCATAGACATGAAACGTGAAAAAGGAGTAAAAGAGCAGACAGTGAGACCCATGTACTTTATGCCTTTTCCCTCCCTTCTTACGTCCCAGACTCCCAATGCTATCAGTATAAATTTAGGAACGAGGGAAGAAAAAAGGAAGGAAAAAAATGGAAGGAAGAGACGGACGACACGATCAGGTGGACATCTGACACCCAATCTATAAAACCCTACCGAGTAACACACAAATCTAGGACCCAACTGGGCAAGAAACGGATAGGACCCAAGGGCCAAGGGGCAGGAAACGTATAACGTTAGCACTCGACCAAGTAGGACACACATATAAGACTGAACCCGGATAAGACAAGCACATTTTCAATTTTACACGGGAGATAAGAGAGTCCTGATGGGGAGTATATCAAAAGTCAAGTCCGATTTTGAAATCTGATCGATGGGGAACTGAATGAGAACTGAAAATTGAAGAAATTGAGATCAAATTGATGGAGGTCTAGACCCCCATGGAAAAGGCGTATATGATATAACATACTACTACTACTACTATGATAACAAAAATAAAAAAAAAATGAAGAGTAAATGGTGGAGTATGATATGGAACCTAAGAAACCTAAGAAACCTAAGAATCCAAAAAAATATGATGATGGAATAAAAGACAGAGAGAAGAGAAGAGAAGAGAAGAGAAGAGAAAAGAAAAAAAAAAGGAGATGAACGATGAGTAAAAGATTTAGTCAGGTAGGTAGATATGTGAGAAAAAAAAAGGCTAATAACCTAAGTACCATGACCTTCTTCTCCCCTGAAAGAAGAGGGGTGGAAAAAAGGGCCACGAACCAAAAAAAGGTTGAAAGAAGAAAGAAAAAAAGGGAGAGGGAAAAAGGAAAAAAAAAAGTTGATTATAATGACGGTTGATAGCCCAGAAATAGTGGAAAACCCCCTTGGGACGATAATGATATATAGTGACAAAATTGACAATGACTAAAAAGAGAAAAAGGAAGGAAAAAAAAAAGGAAAAGAAATTCGACAAGACATGTCCCGGTGAACCAGTAGACAGAGGAAAAAAGAAAAGAGTATACACCAAACTCCAGCATATTAGAAAGAGAAAAAAAAAGATAGGCAAAAAGGGTACTGTACGCAAAACTTTCAAGACAAAAACAAAAACAAATACAAAAAAATGGCAAACGCCGCGCTAAGCCGAGCCGCCCTTTAATAAGGTGAAAAAAATGACGCAAAGCCGCACTGATGATAGCCAAAACAAGAAAAGTCGAAATCCGACCAAGTCGTGCCCTGAAATGAAAGTAAAAGTGGATAGAAGAGCGCGTTAAGAGCCGCAAAGTAATAAAAGGTTTCGTGCGCCGTCCTCTTGTTGTTTTTGTTCTCCACCAATTGACGTAAGAAAAATTTAGAGGGAGGGAAAAAAAAAAGAATAATAATGATTAGGATGATTCTTTTCACCTTCCTGCCTTCTCTCCATCATGAACACACCAAAGACACTGACGCCTTCATTAACACGTCTCTATGTATGGTTGATTAGATATATTCGTTCCGATTGGACCCAAGCGAGCTCGATTCTCCTCTCCATTAATCAAAAAGCATCAACTTCCTTTTTGGCGTTTGCCGCCAACACGTGGACTGGCCTTCACCTTTGTTGCACCATTGACTTCAGGTGCTCCACCAGGCCCGTCATCAGGGTCCGCCTTGACAGTGCTCGCGCGACGCCGTTTATTGGTAGCGTTTGGACTGGTGTTGGCACTCGTGCCTTGACTTGAGTTTGTGCCTTGTTGCGAATGTTGCGGAACTAGGCCCGGTGCCTGCATGTGAGCCTGTGCGGGGGATGGAGTTGGGTTGCCAGAGGTGGGAAGCTGAAGATGCGGACCCGCCGATGGTGAAGCAAACTGATTAGGCCCATTCATGCCGGGAGTCCGAGGCCCAGGCGGTTGTTGAAGAACCAGGGCATTGTTTGGAGGGAATAGCAGCGCCTGCTGCTGTTGCTGTTGCTGCTGAAGCTGAAGCTGTTGTTGTTGATGGACTTGTTGTTGCTGAAGGCCGACAAGTTGTTGAAGGGATTCCACTGGTGAGAGATGTGGATTTTGCTGAGCAAATGAGAAGAGTTGTTGCATTTGAGAAAGGGTTTCGTTGAGCTGCGGGAAATCTCGTTAGATGAAAAGGCTCCTTGCTAATTGTAAACAGAATTTCTGCATATACCGTACATACCTCAAGATACTGCATAACGGCATCCGTCATGCCGTATGGATTGACTTGAGATTCTGGAACATGGATCTGTGGCTGCAGCGCTTGTTGTTGCTGCAGCTTCTGCTGATTCCGTTGCTGCTTGCTCATTGACTTCATTGCTTTTGGAGACAGCTTTGTTTCCTGAGCGTCGGCCGGTGTGGTGGGCGTCAGCTGAGATCGAGCGACATATTCCCGGTGCTCGGTGTTGATGAATTCCAACAGCTCAAGCTTGCCGTTTTGATCAAAAAGTCCGCGTAATGGTCCAGTAGATACCAATTGACAGTCGTTATCAAACCAGTATATATAGCTAGCTTTGTTGCTTTCGACAATGTGATAGCCATTGGGAAGCTCCATTTCTCGAGCATTCTCCAAGATCATTTGAAGATTGCGGACTCCACTGTCAAAATGGGTCCAATAAAACCGCGGCAAAGCAGGATTGGGTATCTCAAATTGTTTTGTTGCTCGGTCGACAGAGTTCCAAACAGACTGCCGCATTACACCCAGTGGAGAGAAGAATTTGTCGACAAAGTCTTGCCAGTAACCAAGATCAGTGTGCCTACTTTGGGACTGTATTGCGTTAGTTCGTCAAACTCTGGAATGCAAAAAAGACAAAACCCACCACAGCTCTTGTTAGATGATCCGCAAAATGCATAAGCTTCAAGACAGCATTTCCCTTGATAGCATTCGGCAAGCGAGGCTGCATCATGGCCGCGACCGCAGCTGCTTGCTGCTGTTGCTGTTGCTGTTGAGCTTGCATTTGTTGGGCCTGTTGCTGTTGCTGCCTTTGCTGTTGAATCTGCTGCTGCGCTTGTTGTTGTGCGGCAGCCTGTTGCTGCATGGCTTGCTGCGGATTCTGCGGTTGGCCGGGCGCTTGGGGAGCTTGCTGCGGTCCCACTTGCTGAGCCGCAGGTTGTGCCGGCTGTGCCGGGATCTGCTGAGCCTGTTGTTGAGGCGTAGGTGCATGTTGCTGCTGTGGCGTATGCTGCTGCGGCTGGGGTGCTTGGGGCTGCTGAGGCGTTCCCTGTGGCTGTTGAGAGGGTGCTGACTGTTGAGGTGGTTGTGGCTGTTGTTGTTGTTGTTGTTGCTGCTGCTGCTGCTGCTGTTGAGCCTGGGCCTGAGCCTGAGCCTGAGCTTGCTGCTGTTGTTGCAGCGCTTGCTGTTGCTGTTGCTGCTGAACAGCATGTTGTTGTGCCGCTGCAGCGGCGACTGCTGCCGCCGATGCAGGAGGTTGTGGATGAGCACCAGCCATTTGCGATGGGGGCCGCATGGGCGCCTGTTGGCCGGGAGGTACTTGATTGCCTGCCTGTGCAGCTGCCGCTTGTTGCAATGCCATCTGCTGAGCGAGGAGCTGTTGTTGCTGTTGCGCTTGCTGCTGCTGATGCTGAGCTGCGGCCGCAGCCTGGATTTGTATTTGTTGTTGCTGCATGTGTTGAGGAAGGTTTACCGGCCGCATATTTGGGTTTGCTTGCATCGCTGCGAATTGCGCAGCAGCGGCTGGATTAGCACCATTCGGTAGAGCGATTGGCATGCCATTGTTATGTTGTTGCTGTTGAAGCATAGCCTGTCGCTGGCGAAGCAGCTGTTGCTGCTGATGTTGTTGAAAGAGCTGAGGATTAACGGCCACTGCAAATTTAACAGAGTATGATTAGCAATTTATCCGCTAAAGTTTAGAAAACGAAGCAACAATAAAAGCAATGCTAGAAGTGAGTCTATATAGGCCTGGCAGTTGTTTTCAACGACTATAATTTCAAGTGTAAACTGGTTTTCACAGACCTCCATGTTCAAGGTGATCAGACAGTACCAGTGACTTGGAAGGAGATGATGATGATGATGAACGTTGTGGAGACGCAGGCAAAGATGCAGGAGAAGGAGAGGTAAGCACAGGGGACGGAGTTGAAGGGGGAAACGAGATTAGAGATGAGAGAGACCAAGGAGAGGACGCCATGATTTTTGATGAAACGGTTCAATAGGAAGGTGAAGACTGAAATGGAAGAGATGCAAAGATCTGGAGGTGAGAGGTGAGAGGATGTTGTCATCGCTGTCGTTGTCATCATTACTCGACAATCACCATTCACTCAGAACCGCATTTCCCCTTTAGGCAGGCACGGTGAATTGCTGGCTTGGGGATCACACGCCAGAAAAAGGATATAAAATATTGGGAAAAAAAAAAGGAAATTCGAACTTACACGCTTGAGCCATCTGCTGCTGCTGATGTTGTTGAAACATTTGCGCCTGTCCTGCCGGATTTAAATGCGATAAAGCATGCGCATTTGGGCCTGCACCTGGCATCATGCCTGGGGCAGCGCCCGGCGGGATGGCGCCCATCATATGCGCTGCTGGGCTACCTTGAGGCCCATTCGGTCCTGAAACTCCAGGATGCATCTGTTGAGGTATACCTTGGCCCGGAGGCTGGCCGCCGGGTTGTCCATGGTTCGAAAGGTGTCCTGGGACCATGGGATGGCCATGAGCGACGCCGTGATGTTGGGGCAGACCGCCGGGATGCGGAGAGAAGGTCTGAGCCATCATTGCGGCCTTTGGCACGGCTCTCGCGCTTGCGCAGAGACCGTGAACTTTCCAAACCGTGAACGACGAGGTCTATATACGTGGAGGACTTGTCTTATCGCTAAAAAGCTGTCAACAAGCGCCGATTGAGTCGGATGCGCTTGTGTGCTGCCCGGCAAGCCGGATTTTCGCTCCCCCCCGGGGGTGAGCAGGCCAGTCGTGAAAAGCGCCGTGTCAAATAGCGCGAATGGCGACCTCTGGCAAAAAATGCTTCAAGGCAGTGCGCCTTTTGAATCGGTCGCGGAAGGGGCCAGGCTACTGAAATGATCAGCAGCGGTGACGAAACGCGAAGACCCTGACGGCGAGAGAAGCCGCTGAGCGCAGGCGCGAAACCGGAAAGTACCGCGTATGTTGCTACGGCCCCAGCGATGCAGGGTAGCAACAGCCCGTTCCGTCTCACACGGCCTCTAGAATGGAAGAGGGTATGACAGACCGTGTGTCGCCAGATTGATGGGGAGAAACGAACGAAGAGGACGAGTTTTGGGGGCGATCGAACGTTTTGAGGGCCCGCTTGTAAGAGTCTATAACTGGTGACCGAATTCGTTCAATAGGTTGGCGGACCGGCCACGAGCACACTCCTATAATGTCAAATGGCACCGTCTACCAAACCCGTGTAAACCAAAATAGCCCAAACGAATGACTGCAAGATGCAATGTGGATTCAGACAGACACTGTCTTTGCATCACGATATTCCAAGATACCGATCGCGACGAGGAATTTCCGGGGGGGGGTCCCAGGACGCTAACAGCTCCACTTATTCCACCCCAATGAGAGCCTGAATTGGAGATGAACGTCAGGACCGAAAACCGCAACCTGCGTGAGAAGCGATGAGGAACGATACGAGGGATCGTGAGAAGAGGAAAGGTGGTAGTTGTGGTAATAGTAGTAAATGGTGGGTGGTGTGGTGGTGGACGTGTGTGGGCGTGGGCGTAGGCCTGGGTTTGTCGACCACAGGTGTAGTTGGTACTGCACTGGGGAGTTGGTACAGCAGGTGTGAGTGAGTTTGAGTGTATGGTAGAGCAGGTCAGGCCCAGGTCAAGTGTTGGACATACGGGGGGAACGGCGCTCGGAGTGGGAAAAGGTCGAGCGAGCGGAGGTACCGTGCCAGCACGCGTCTAGTTGCCAGATACTTGGGGTCACGTTAAAAATTATGGCTGGTAAAAATGGCTGGAGCTTGACCAAAGATCTGTGATGTCAGCGTCACCTCTAGTCGTCGCACGAATGTCAATTTTGAATTGATGATATTTTGGATTCTTTACATTTATTTTCACTCCAATCATTCTGATGTAGTCAAATTGTTCTGTGTAAATATCTCTCTAGAGCACAATCTCATGTCGTTGAATAACCTCCAACCCACAATTGCCAGTTACAGCGGGCCAGACACGCCATTGAGGAAGCGGGATTTTGCCCTGATTCGGCGAAATGGTGTCACAAAGTTGCCGGATCAAGTAAGTTCTGCGGCAATTCCCCCCATTTCACAGATTTGTGGTCAATTAGGGGGGAATACTCACGTGATAGCACCCTGAACCCTTATCCAAGGGCAAGTAAAGGAAGCGAGCAGGGTAAGTGGACGTACTGGTAGCGAAAAAAACTGGAGAAGAAACAAACAGAACATTTGTTACGTAATCGCTAACACGCGAAACATAAATTTGTCTTCAATCATCGTTGAGTTTTTTTCCTTCCCTCTTCATCCTTCATTCAACTCCAGTTCACCCCGTTCATCGGTTGTATCAACAATCGCATCGATGCTTGCAACCATCTGTCCTTGATACAATGTGTTGTAAAAGACTCGGATGGCTTGCCTGCATCGATGCTCCTGAATTCAACTGGTGAGTATTAAAGCAGCTTTTCACTTTTTTTTTTTTTTCCTGCACGAGACCTTTACATCTCGCCTTGGAACGATGACACTTTTTAAAAGTCTTCTTTTCCCAACTGAGTCGTCCTTGAAGAAGCCAGTCTGTTCGGGCCATCGTCGCTGATGGCCTGCTACTTGCCAGTACACCTTGTCTGACCATCATCCAATTTGCATTTGCTTTTCTACTCGCAGCTGTTGTTCGAGCTCGAAGCTAATATGCATCAGATCTAGGAGTGGATTGTCTCGATATAATCTCTGCCATGTCCTTTGCCAAGAATCCTTAGCCAGGGAACGATTATAGCTCTTCAGCTATTGTCGATTTCTATAATGAACACATTTCGTACACTCGCTCAGCCAGCTAACAGATCGTTGAGCCACCAGCGTCTCTTCAAATGGTTAGTACTTTTTTTTGTTTCCATACGAATGTATATCCGACAGCACTATGATGAAAACCTTTCCTTCATTCGCAGTTTCCACGCTAGCCGTCCGTCTAGAACCTATTTTAGGGCGGTCATTGAGCGCTATAGGACCTTCCTTTGGATGTCTGATTTGTTGTCCCACGCTCTTTTAATTGTTTGACTCTTGTGTTATCAACGCAGTCGCTAATGAGTCTCAATAGGTTTTCTTCTCGTGATACCCAATCAATTAGTAAATAGAAACAATCAAATTGATTTGTTTAAAAATAACCATATGTTGTCCCTATGAAATGTGAACAAATGTACCATAACTGCCTTTTCGATTGAAAAATCCTTTTTCGTGCTTTCGTAAGAAATGAAAATAAAATGAAAAACGGCTGTCAAATATGAACGTGATATCGTAATGAACCCATGATAACCCATCCAACGCCGTTTTCCCGTTATATCTCTCTCGGCAGTGGTATCTAACTTAGAGCATACTTCCCCTCCTGACACTCTCGATAGACGCTTCTCCTCCTGGCCCTGGTCCTGATGCCCGTCTATGCGACGAAATGGATGATGACGATACAGACGACCCTCCTCTCCGATGATACGACGCTGGCGTTGACGAAAACGTTCGCGGAGACGCTGTACTTCCGCCTGCTCCGGCGCTCCCTCCGCTCCCTCCGCTGCCGCCTCTCCGTCGCGAAGCCGCACCGCCAGCATTGATACTCCCGAATACTACCGACGAGACACTGCTCGTGCCTGTCCCTGTCCCTGTCCCTGTCCCTGTCCTTGTCCTTGAGCTTGGACCTGGACCTGGACTTGAGGTCGGAATCTGACTCGAATTTTGACCTTGACCTGCTGAGGAGACTGACGAAGCCGACGTCGTGGTAGTAGAATTATGCAGACTCGGCATACGCGTTGGCGTTGGCGTCGGACTCCCATCTCTTTCTGATGAGAGGCTTCTTCTTCGTCTGGTTCTCCTTGTGCGACTGGTACTGCGGCTAACATCACCACCATCACCACCACCACCACTGCCACCACCGCCGGCACCGCCGCTGCCAGTAGTGCGATGACTGGTATATCCGGGTCCATGATGATAAGCGTAGCCGTAGTCGTCCGCATAGGTGCCGTCGTACGAGTAGTGAGAAGGATGATGATAATGATTATGATATCTATCGTCATTGCCGTCGACATAGTTATCGTCTTGATGGCTTCTTGCGATGCCGATTTGCGAATCGCGAGGTCTTTGTACTTGTCTTTGACTCTGTGTCGATGAAACACTTGCTCTGTACCCGGGACTGGGGTCAGTATATGCGCTGGATCTGGTATTTCGTCTCGAAGCCCTTATCGTGCCACTCCCAGTGCGGCTGCGGCTGCCGATGCCGCTGGCACCGTCGACGTCCACACTGTTGGCGTCGTGACTGGGTGTACTTCCGATTGTGGAAGGAAAAGTGACCGGTCCACTGCCTCCGCGTCGTCGATGTGCAGTTGCATAGTTACTGCCTCTATCGCGAGTACCGGCGGAGTTGGATTGATGAATGTGATAAGTGTAGCTGGAGCCGTCTTGCTCACTATTATCTGTGGTTGATGTGCTGTTTTCATCGGCATGATCGTCATGATGATCTGACATGCCGTCGGTTCCGGGGGCGTACACTGCACCACCGCCATTTCCATTAAATGAGCCTGATTGAATCATGATGGGCGAGGGGCGGACTTTTGTTGCAACAAACCCACGCCGGTTGCGGCCTGTCCGAGCACGTCCGAGCCAATTGTGCTTGAGTTCTCTCGCCAGGGCCTCCATCTTTGTCTGGGCGTCATCGCCGCTATGGATGGCAGCAAGGACGGAAATGCACTGGAGTAAACGACCAACAGTCTCCGCAACGTGGGAGACGATTTGAGCGGCATATTGTGGCGGAGGCTGCGAAGCGCCGGAACCGCCACGAGATCGGGTAATTGCTCCAGCAGACGTGTTTGACGTGGCACGGCTGCGATGCGGGGAAGAGAGAATACCTGCGCTGGACAGGCCTGAGCCTGGATCGTGGAGTTGATGACCGTAACCCGAGCCAGAACCGGATCCATGCGAATTATAGCTGCCGACAGCGGAATCAAATGCCCCTGCTCCATGAGCATAGCCAAAGGATGATGAGGAGAATGAAGGAGAAGGAGGCGAAGATGCGTTAGAGTCGGTTGAGGAGTACGAAGTATCGTCCGGAACGCCTACATTGATGCTTTCCAGAGAGAGACGGGAAAAGATTGCTTTAAGGATATCGTAGCGTGGGAGGATTATGGTATCGCGATAGGAAATGAGTACCATACGCCGGACTTCGAGCACCTGAAAGTGCTCTTCCCCGTTGACGGGTTCGTTTGGTTTGCATATGGTGTTTCCGCTGCCGCTGCTCTGAGAGGTGCGATGGGCTGTGATGGAAGGGTTGGCGGGTCCGGGCGTGGGCACACCGGCGCCCAAGCCCCAGAACTCGAGGGCCTCCCGTGGCGTCATCAGAGGTCCGCGGCCCTTGAATTCGAGGTCCAGAGGGAGAAAGACTGCTTGCACATATGGTAAGATGGTGCTGAAGAGAGACAACCAGGTTTCGACGAGGTGAGGAACGATTTTATCATCAGGGACGTGCTGCAAGGTTTGGTCGATTGAGGCAAAACCCGTTTGAAGAGTCTCCCGCAGATCTTCGATAATGGTTGTAGGGGACCGACGCTGGATACACCGTTGCAAGTGAACACTAGTGATTGTGAGCTTGGATGCTAAAGAAGTACTCTTTTCGCGACGATTGGGAACATACGAAACCAGCCGATTAAAGTCCTCCACCGGCATCCTCAGATCCTCTCCTTCAAAGATTACCATCAGCTTGGCTTTGAGAAATGGCCAGGCATCATCTGGACCCATGTTTGACAGCCCAAACCCTTGTAACCCTGCAGTATCAATTACAGGCCCGCTTGTACCCGGACCCAGGAGCGATGGCGTTGTTGTTGAGCCATGACTTGACGGATTGGCCCATTCCCGGTCAAACGAAGTATCCCGCTCCCGCAAGAGATCCAATCCCAGACTAGAGCTAGATGCTCCCGCAGCCAAGGCCGAGGATGCCTTTTCCTCCTTTTTCCGCTCACGTAGTGCTCTTCCGCCGTGCCGTAAATCTAGCCCACTCATGGATTTGGCAAATGCAGTCGCCGACGGACCTGGAGATGAGGGTGCAAAAGAGTAGAGCGACTGGGGCGCATTTGGATCAGTAGGTTTGGAATTGCTCGAAGCAGATGACAACGGGAGATTGTAGTGGTCATCCTTTAATCTGTGTTTCTGTCGTGAGAGGAAATTATGTTTGTGTTTTTCCTTTTCCGCGGTGACCGCCTTTTCAGGCACCAGTGTCGAAGTAGAAGCGTTATTGCTCAGCATATATGGCGATGGTGCGCCTGTCGATGAGCCAGAATCGACCAAATTAATTGTAGATCCGCTTGCCATCCGTGGTATGGGATTGACATTCGACAAACCCAGCCGGTTGGGAGACGAAAGTGGTTTCTCCTTCTTGTCCGTATCCTTGTCCTTGGATATACCAATCACCTTCGGCTTCGAAAAGAGCTTCATCTTCGACTTTTCCGACTTCTGTTTGGTCTCCTTTTCGGACAATTGCGCCGACTGCAGCACCGGGGATGCCAGCTGTCCATGATCAGGAGGGACGATACCGGGCGACGATGCTGCGCTACGAGGGAAGACAACATTTGCCGCAGTCGTTGCAGCCGTATGCGGAGCTAATAGGCCATTTTGGTATTGAGGATGTAGATGCGTCGTGTTGATGCCGGGCTGAACATACTGCCCTTGCTGTTGTTGTAATGATTGTTGACCGAGCTGCGGCGAATTAGGTTTGCGTCGTCCGGTCGGAGGTTCAGGAGGCGGTGCTTGTTGGTTCGGGACTGTTTGTGAGCGTTTGCGGGCATGTTGCGCGGATTGTTGCTGCTGTTGCATCGCAGCCTGCGCCGCAATCTGAGAAGCTGTCAGGTTCCCCGAGACCGCAGAGGCGGTCGGCAGAGAAGGTTCAAAGAAGCCCTGTGAGTGTTGGCGCGGACGATGACCCAGGTGATCCGCAGACGCCATGCGGGGCGACTTTCGTAGGCCCAGGTCACCGTATCCATGGGTGGCAGCGTGGATGACCTGCGCCGATGGTCGTGTTGGGTTATGAACACTACTAGAGCTAGCAGTAGCTGTCACGGTCGGTCGTCCACCAATTGACAATGCCGTTATTTGCGAAGAGTCGGAGGATTCGCTGGATCGGGAGCCCGGCCGCCGTTGCTGCTGCAAGTGAGCATATTGCGACGCTGACACCGAAGGGTTCAACGGCGAAGGTTGGTGTAAGTTCACATTTGGATGCTGCGATGACAGCGAAGGTTGGAATGCAGGACTCCCTCTGCTAGAGGGCAGGCCGCTGGCGGAAAGGCGTGGAGAAGGCTGTGAGGCGTTATTCATTTCGTAAACCGCCCTTGGTTCAATCGTTGATCATGCCGGCTGAGGAACGGATTCCGAGGTGAAGTCAGGTTGTAAGAGCGATGTCTCTCGGGAGCTCGACAAAGGGCGGGGCCAAAAGTCGGTCAAGCAGATACTCTCGTCCCCTTGAAAGAAAATAGTAAATCCGTGGCGCATCAGAGTAGTGAAGCAATTCCGAAGCTGGTAGCACAGTGTTCATAGTTCTTACCACGTCATCGTAAGAGAGTGTACATGTCGCTATGAAATTGGCGTGAGATTTCATTCAATCGTCATGGTCTGTTTAGAGGGGAAGATGAGGGCCAGGGTCCCTGAATAATTATTCACTGCCGGTCCAGGTCCAGATCCAGGTTGCAATAAATGCGGGTAACTGGACCCTAGACGTAGATCGGGAGTTTAAGGTATCGCAGTTGGTTTAGGTAAAGTCAGTTCAGCTGTATAGTGGAGCAAAGGTGGGCCGTCTCTTGTTCAGCTCAAGGGAGCTCAACCCTTGGACGGAGATTGCCTTTTCCTACGAATTTCACTCCTCCAACGACTTCATAGTGCTGCCACATATCAAAGCATCGAATCTTGCCTTGCCCAAGATAATTAGTCGTTTTTGGACCTCAAACTTCTTCTAAGCTTCAACATGTCTACAATCAGCGCCGAATATACCTCACCGGAGGGTAACAAGACGTTGTCAATTCCTCTCACAGCCGCTCTTCCTCGAAGCCCCTCATCAACACAAGAAAAGATCTCGTACCTCTCTGACCTTCGCTCCTCAGTTCCTAAGCTGCAAGATGAGGTCAATGCATTTCTGACACAGCAAATGGAAGAGGACAACAAACGGGCTGCTACAGGCGCTGCGGGAAATAAGCGGAAGATCGACGAAGCAAAAGAAGAGGAGAATTACGGAGAAGAGGTTGTTGATGAAGACGAGGCTTGAATCTGTTTGCATTTGCAGAAAAAATTTCATCAGTTTTTCTCTGATGCTCCAAGTCTGGCGGCTCTACAACGAGCGCAGAAATCGATAATGATGCTAAAGAAGGCAATTACGGAGAAGACACTGTTTACGAGATGTTGAGTAAACCGCAATGCTGGAACCTTTGAACATAAAAGATACGCAGTAAGGAAAAGATTATAATTTGGCAACGCGCTACAAAATCACGCAGCATCTGGCTACCTTTGCTTCAATGCCATCAAACCTCCTATTAATGGTTATCATTTCAACGGCATGGACCTTGCTAAGATAATGCAAGGCATCCCACGAAGGCTATATACGCTAGTGAACCTTGCACTGCATTCTGTGTGCGCTGCAATGACAGAACGTCTATTTCGGTGAACCAAAACTCCAAGGATATCTCTCGAGAGAAAAAGGCAAGGAAAAAGGAGAAAGAGGAAAGGCGGACAGAAAATACAGATATGAAGGAAAGGGTCGATATTGCGCCAGGCACGCCAGGTGATAGATGCTCTTGTATAGTACAAAATAAAAGGAAGTGGGGTAGGAAGGAAACAGAAAAAGTGCTGCATCCATCAATCGATCGATGGGATTTCATGCGTCGTACAATGTAATATTGCACAAGATTTAGACAAGAGACCGGGCTTTTACTCGCCCCACTGAGCCTTCCTGAGCGATCCAATATTGTGGGTGCCGCTGCTGCCACGCATGCGATTTGCACAGCCAAGATGATAGACTTGATTACTAGATGTCAATGTTAGCATATCTTCTGTCAATCAGGCCTTTCCTTCTCTTTGAGAGATGGAATACAATAGGAAGATGTTCACTCCCTGGTGCTTAGAAAGTGACTAAGGATAGAGATAAAAGATGGCGCTCGAATAGACTTACTCAGGCAAAACGCTGATCACGCTTGCTCCTAACCTCTTATGACATACTCCACAAACCCTCTCCTCACCAATGAGCACACGCCGGTTCCTTCCGCCACCTCCAGTGGTCGAGAGAAGCCCGTCACCCAGAAGCAGTGCAGCTTGGCATCCCACTACTTCCGTCTTTCTCAACCCGGCCACAATGCGACCTTCATTGACTACCGAATTGGCAGCGCGGATTCGTCCGCGGAAGTACGACTCAAGCTCTTTAATGGGTAAAGTTGAGGGAATGAGATCGAGAGTAGAGGAGGCTGGAAGACGCGAGCCATGCTTTGATAGAAGTTCCAACGCCGGTGCCCAGTCGGGTTTATATGGATGCGGAGGTGAGAGATAGAGTGAGAGCAGAGTATGGTAGATGGATGGCGGTTGTGAGTCGTCGGATTCAGAGACTGATACACGCCGTGTTCTACCTCCTGAGGTGACTTGGTCGCCATGGAGATGGACGTGGTTGCAGTATCTGCCCATGGATCGTGGACATTAGCTCATGACGAATAATACACAAAATATATAGAATCGAGCAGTAAAAGGGGACACTCACTCTTCTGCTTTGTTGTGGTCTTCCAGCTTGAACACGTATATTTCAAGCGCTTGCTTATGCTGGCCCATTTTGCTCAGCACAATCGCTCGAGCTTCGTAAAATTGGGGTTCTGATCAATAGAATTAGTGTTTCATAATAAGTTGGAGGTTTTATTTTTTTTAAAAAAAAAGCATACCGTTCCGTGGGAGCAGACCAAGGGCCCTGGCAGTCGAATAATGGTCGCTGCTCTTCAGAAAATTGAGTGTTCGCTCGACCCACGAGGCTTTTTCCGTATCATCCTTGAAAGGAAAATCCTTCTCGTCACCGTTTTCGGGCATCTTGAGTCGCTCCAAGTATAATTGCACAAGACGCTGGTGAAATTCTGGCGTGAGATCGTTTAACTCGTGTATGATATGTTCAAGATATCGAACCGCAAGCTTTGTATCCAAGCCCTGAAGGAAATCCACCACGCGGTCCCGCGGAAGCGTTTCTGCATTTTCCGTATCAGCCAAAAAGATTTCCATACCGAGGTCCGAGTCAGCACGGATAGGCCATTCAGAGAATTCTAGAATGAGATCAATCATCTCAGGAGGCAAATTTTGCAAGTATCCAACTGTTCGTTGAGGGCCATGAAGAGTTGGAGCTGCCTCGTCTGCCTCGTCCGCCTGGCCAAACCTTCGCAAGAGCTCTAGAGCTTTGCGATAGAGTTTCTTGCCATGGAAAAAGTCAACCAAATCGGTGTAGCGACCCTTTTCAAGCAATTTTTCATTTACGACATCAGGATCGCAAAAGTTTGCAATTCGGAAAAGCGATCCGGCAAGAGAAGGTCTCGCGAGCATATATGCACGAAACAGTGTAGTGTCCACCAGCTTTGCCGTTTCACGCAACCTGTGTTCGCGGTGAGTGTCATCTTCCGAGGGTGTCGACGGTACGAGAAGATAGTCATAGGGAGTGGAGTGAGCTCCGGCGTCCGCCCCAGCCCCATTCTCGGTGGGCTCCCGTGGCTGGCGAAGAGTGCCGTCCGGATTGAGGTATTTCTGTAGATGAACCCGGGATTGAGCAAGAAAAGTGAAGAGCTCGTTGACAGCTTCTTGGAGATCCCTTCCTTCTGGCAGGATATCAGCTTCAGGGGGAACTTTCACACCGAGTGGGCGCAAACGAAGACTTACCAAGGGGCTTCTCAATAGGAACATTTTCCGTGTGCTTCCCTCGGATGCTCGCAGTGTCGCTGGTTGTTCCAAAAAAGCCTCGACGAGTCGACCGGATTGAAGCAGCGTCAGAGTCTTCCTTTTTCAGGGAGTTGATGACCTTCCCTGCTACCGTCCGAGAAGGATGATCGTTTGTGTCAATTGCAGCTTTACTCTCTTCGCCTTCTTCTGTCTTGCTCTCTTGTGTAGTTTCCTCTTCCTGTTCGGATGCCGTTCCGCCTTCACTGCCATCGTCATGAATGGAAAGCTCCCCAGCGATAGCTCTCGGATAGAGCGATATCACCCTTTCTGGCGGCGCGACGACGTCAGTGAAAAGGTCAAGTGAGCTTCTATATTTTCTCAAATTGAAAAGGACTCGGGCTTTTTGCATCTTTATCTCCCGCAATCTTCCCTCTTTATCCTTGAGCAACGCGTCCTCTAGCATGCCAATTAAGCTTATTGCCTCATCTAGCTTCTCTTGCTCGACCAAGTCGCCGATTTGAGAGTCGTAATCTAGTGCTGCCATGCGCCATATGCACCGTTCGCTAGCGACGAGAAAGCCCTTGCCGGCGTGCGCTAAACTGACATAGGGTTGCGGAACGTGCAAATGAACAGCACCTGGCAACGAGATTGATTGCAAGAGAGAAAGGGTATCCGGGTTTCGAACTTCCAGACTACCTTTGGACGGAGCCTGTAGAGCCAAAAGATATGGGTATGAATAAGCAATAGTTTCTGGCGCACTTGGCCACGGGATTTGCCTCTTGTCCTTGGCCTTGCCGTCCGAGTCGATAAAGAGGGTGTTGATGTCCTTTGCAAGTAACAGGTCACCTCCTCCCAGTCTCGTTGCCAGTGGCTTTGGTACCCAGCTCGCCATGCCCATGTAACTGATTCCGGTCACTCCAGCGCTTCCAAACCGCGCAGGCTGGCCGGCCGCCCCTCCCACGTTGCCTTTCCCCATAATGTCCGTCGTCTCTTGAGTCTCAAAATCTATGAGCACGTAACCGGGGTCCATTCCAGCAATCATTTTAGTCCCAGTTGCCCAAGTCAAGGTTTTGGGAGATGCAGCGAGCGCCATTTCGATGACATCGCTGGACAGCTCACTGTCATGCCACGACCACATAATTATTTTCCGCTTCACTGCTACTACCAAGCGAGATACTATCGATGGTATGTCCGTACTCGGATCCTTGACAATGTCCGATGTGACTGCAAAAGTGGTTGCTCCTTTGGTCCGCGTGAGTTGCTCCTGGAGCGCATAGGTTTGGAGATCATAAGTGGAAACATAATTGTCCGTCAGAGCTACCAATATGTTTGCCTCCTTTATGATTGCCAGCTGCTGAACGGGTCGTCGAGAGAACTTCTCCTCCTCCCGTAGGAGATCAACGGCGCGCTGTTTTGGCTGGGGTTCCCCTTCTTCTGCGACTCCACTACTATCCTGACCGGCGGCCTCATCGGCGAGTTCATTGATGCGGTAGATGCGCAAACTTCCTGTGTGTAGCCCGACTAGAAGTCTATTACCTGTATCTCAATCAGTAAATGTACAGGGTCCGATGACTCTCAAGCCCAAGTACCATAGGCAAGGATAGATTCAATCCTCGATTTGTCCCGCTGTTTGAGCTCGACAATCGGTCGAGCGGTAAATGCGGAGAGCATGACTCATGAGAGTCAGCTATATTTTCTGGCTCAGTCCAAACCTCAAGCAAAGGCCTCGAAGGCCGACGGGCGAAAGAAGAATGTCCACAGTAGCTGAGAGACGTCAGGGTTAGCTCGCGAAGTGCCTGTGCATGGGTCTATGATACCTCAGGTAGCTAATGATGGCATATCCGGCGGCATCCTAGCTAGGCGGAACATCCCGAAAACAAACATTTGTTTACTGCAGCGGCCTTTCCCTATGTTAATTCAACATCATCGAAGTGTCCATATTGATGCCATTTTAAAATAATGAAATTTAGTTTTATTTTAATTTACAGAAATTAATAGTTTCAAATTCGAAGACAATCGGAGCAATATATGGGCGGATATAATGTTAGACCTCTGAGTGTGTAAGATAGTGGTCCCTTAAGTGCTTCTACGAATTGGAAGCAGCTTGTCAGTTCTCTTATTATTGTGCAACTTTATAAGAGCATGTCTTTGAGAGGTAAACCATCGTACTAGGTGACGCCAGCTACTTGTGGCCCGGAGCATTCTGTGTTCCAGAAAGAGCTTGAGCATCCTCAGCTGCGAGAGCATCTAATGACGTTTCAGTTATCAAAAGAACCATTGAAGTGACGGATATATTTACTTACGCACGATTGTAACGCCTGCCCTTCTGGCACTTGACATGGCATGAGCGACGTTTGAAGAGCCTTGGATAAGTCAGTGGATCGTATTTTCCCCAAGGGAACAAGGTCATATATACCATCGCTATTGGCATCACCAATCGCATAAACACCGGGCATGCTTGTCTCCATATCCTTATTTACGACGATTTTTTGATCCGAAATTTCAAGCCCCAACCTTTGAGCGAGATCACTGGCCTGCTCTGCAGGGAAACCAGCCAAGAAGGCTTGACGAACAGTGCTGCCGCCGCTCTTGAATTTCACCTCAAATTCATCCTCGCCCTCTTCAGTCACGCTTCCCTGGACCCGATCGATTGATGCTATGGGTCGGTTGTCAATCGATACATTGTAGGACGCAAGTTGTGCTTGCCAATCAGGGAACTCTTCGGTGACTTTTGCAGCCGCGTTATAAGACCAGGTCCCGTCAGCATAGATGATGACGTCCTTGTTCAAGGATTGCACGTAGATGCTTGTTTTGATCACTTCCGTGGAGAAGTTCCCGAGGAGACCAAGGGATCTGTCACGGTTTTCATAACCATCGCACCACGTGCACCAATAAATGCCTTTACCCCACGCAGCTCGAATACCCGGTGTGGGGGGAAGAATGTCTCTCATACCGCTCGCCAGAACAATTTTCCGCGCTGTATATCGTTTGCCCTTGTAATCTGTTGCAGTAAATATTGGTCCTTCCTCAATGTATTCAATGTCCATAATTTTCGTTTCCACAATGGAAGCCGAAGGGTAACTGAGAATTTGCCGGCGGGCGATCGAGCGCACAACTGATGGAATGGCACCATCCCAGCCATAGACATCATGCTGATGCCTCGTATCCTTGTTTCTATACTCACCGGAGTCAAACACGACTGCCTTACGGCGTACACGAGCTAGTGCGCTCAAGGCACTGAGCCCAGCCGGGCCGCCTCCAATGATGATAACCTCATAGTCCGTGGGAGGTATGACCTTTTGGCGAGAGGCAGCAGTGATAACGTCCACTGGCGAGGCAAGACTAGTCGCAACAATGGATGAAACTGCCAGGAGTAATGGTGCCCACGGTACATGCATCCTTGAGAAATCGCTGAGGGGCACAAAGGGATTGATGGAGAGCAACAGGCGAGACTGATTTGCACTGCAAATGGATACTTCAGATGAAAAATATCACGAAGTCCACACGGGAAACCCCAAGCCACTCCTAAAAGATAAAATTTAATTGACAAACAAAGCACAAAATTCAGGGTTTTAAACATGACAGAAGTTGAAAATGCCTTCACGCAACCATTGTTCAAACCTAAATTTAGCTGACTTGTTCGTTCAACCATATTCTGCAGAATCCATTGTTGGGCTTGGCTAGAAAGGAAGCGGCATATGCACAGAATTAAAATTGCGAAGTGGTCTGGCATATGTGGTATCAATATCAGCGCAAAAGGGGGAACACATCTCTCTAGCAAAAGGACAAAAGAGAAGCATCAAGCCAACAACAAATGACAATCTATAGAGACAAGAGGAGAGAGCAAAGAAATGGACGAAAAGCAAAAGACGCAGAAATATCAAATGAAGGCATCATTGTCATCTGGAGGCAGTTTTCGCAGGGATCAGTAGTCAAAAGGGATGGAGCACCTTGCAGGAAGAAAACCATGCTGAGCATTGTAGGCATGACTTGTTGTACCGCTTCACCCAAATGGGTAACATGGTGATATGACAAGCCCCCCTTGATGGACGGTGATCTCGTGGTGCATGATGAATGAGCATAAAAAGAAACAAGAATCCATCCTCCCCTGCTGCTTTGCACATCAAGTGATCAATTGACATGAAGTTCACATAGGGTACGGCTGCACCTCATCCTTGTCTGCATCAGCGAAATCGGATCGCACAGTCACTCGGTTATCAACTTCCGCCTCACGAATCAAAAGGCTGCGATTGAGCACAACCCTCGCGAGGGCCAATCAGCCTGGTCAGAAGATTGTCGTGTGGCTTTCAGCCTGACAAGAGACAATTGTTCGGATAGTGGAGAAGGTGGATGCTGCTATTTAGTGGAAATCTACTAACCTTACCCACCCGGCCGAAAGTCTGCCAACCAAGTCCAGTATACTTTGGCTAATCCGTCTTCCCGTTGTTGTGACGATTTGACACCTTATCCAAACCCGGCCAAGTCCACCACCGGTTTTCACCATAGATTCCTCACTTCAACCCCCGCTTCTTTCCCCGTCCGCTCTGACCAATTCACCTGGTCTTCAAACCCTGATTGACTTGTCTGAGTCGCGCCTTAAATGGTTAGGACGACAATCCAGCCAGACCGACGCCGGCCTTGAGCTTGACGACCTCGCCGACGTTGCAAAACGCAAGGCAGCCCAGAGGTTGCAAGGGAAAAGAGAGCTCAAACGCAAGGCCAAACTCGATCGCCTGATTGCAGAGGACGAGATGAAGTTCTCTCACAGTATTCAGTTCAATGCTGTACCCGATTGGAGCAACAACTACATCTCGTACAGTAACCTGAAGAAGCTGTAGGACATGCCCCCCCTCGTCTAAATAATTTTCCCGCCTGGTGCAGTTGAAAAGCTAATTTGTTTCCTTTCTTTTTTTCTTTCATTTGCTTAGAATCTATCAATTAGAGAAACACGTTAACCAAACACATGGCCACACGCAAGACGCTGAATCGTCGCCGCTGCTCAATGGGAATGCCGAAGATCCCGATACGGTCTTTCGGCGGGCTTTGGATCTCGAGCTAGAGAAAATCTGCTCATTTTACCAATCCAAAGAGCGTGAAATCTATGAGGATGTTGGAGTTTTACTTCGGGACGAGCAGGTATTTGAAGAGGATGCAGACGGTTTAGAACAAGACCAAGGCGATGGAGCTCTACGATCGACCAGTGCCGGAGCTGGCCGAGCCAGATCTGGGAGCATCTTTCGCTCAATCGGATTCAGTGGCAGGCAAAGAAGAGCAAGCACGATGAGTGCGTCATTGGACGAACCAGACGAGGACGGCGACAGTGATGATGAGGATCCGGACGAGACAGAACACCTGAACAAGCACCGCTTCTCGGCCGGCAAGGAACGGAGACGATCAGAAGGAGCTCCTGCCTCCGAATCGAGGGCCTCTCGGGAGCTTTCCCGATTTCAACGCCGAGCCAGCGAATCTCGTCGATTAAGCCAAGGCATAGATGACTTCAACGACCAGGCCTTCTCCGCGCTCTACGATACGGGCTTGACATTGAAGAAACGGACAGTGAGCCTCTATGTCTCGTTATGCGAGCTCAAATCATTTATTCAACTGAATAAGACTGGGTTTTCCAAAGCGCTGAAAAAATATGACAAGATTCTGGATCGGGCATTGAAACCTGTCTACATGGACCAGAAGGTTTCTCCAGCCTATCCCTTTCAACAGGAGACTATGAACACCCTTCAGGACAACATCAAGTCGGTTGAGAGTGCATACGCCGATCTCGTGACTAAAGGTGACTTGTCGGAAGCGCAGAGAGAACTTCGCCTCCATCTACGAGAGCATGTCGTTTGGGAGCGCAATACCGTCTGGCGAGAAATGATTGGCATTGAGCGCAAAGCACAAGCCGCCAACATGGGCATCGGACGCTCCTTTCTGGGCGGAGCAACCGACCCCGTCAGGGCTCGTCGACAGGGTGATGAAGCTGAAGATGGCGGTGCCAAGGAGCTTTCAACGCCAGTTGGCCGCGTGCGATGTCCCAGATGGCTGTTCAGCCCAAGCTTCTTTCTCCTTCTTGCCATTATCGCTGTTTTCGTCGTGCTGCTGATTGTGCCGATTATGAAGAAACCGGAACAGCAAAACTGCCTCGCCATGCTGGTGTTTGTCAGTTTGCTCTGGGCTACCGAAGTCATTCCGCTATTCGTCACATCGCTCCTGATTCCTTTCCTCATTGTCGTCTTACGCATCGTCCGGTCTGATGAGAAGCCACACCATCGGCTTGACCCTAAATCAGCCGCCAAGTACGCCTTCGCTGCCATGTGGACACCGGTCATCATGCTTCTGCTTGGTGGTTTTGCCATTGCGGCCGCCCTGTCCAAGTATCAAATTGCAAAGAAGATTGCGACGCTGGTACTTAGCAAGGCTGGCACTCGACCTCGAACTGTGCTCATTACGAACATGTTCGTTGCCATGGTCGCTAGCATGTGGATTAGTAACGTCGCAGCGCCAGTGCTATGCTTTTCTATCATTGAGGTATGCTTTTTAATCTGTTTTTTTTTTATTTTTATTTCCAATTTTCTTTTCTTAGCTCGACGTCGACTAACAACCATTTCTTAGCCCATTCTGCGCAATCTTCCCGCGGACTCCAACTTTACGAAAGCGCTCATTCTCGGAATTGCTCTGGCATCGAACATTGGCGGTGCAGCGTCGCCAATTGCGTCGCCGCAGAACATTATCGCTCTGCAAAACATGACGCCCCAACCCAGCTGGGGTGTATGGTTCTTCGTTGCCTTGCCTGTCTGCATCATCTCAATTCTGCTCATCTGGCTTCTGCTTCTGGTCACCTTCCAGCCGGGCAAGGGAACCACCATTGTTCCTATTCGGCCGATGAAGGACAAATTTTCTGGCGTGCAATGGTTCATCACAGCAGTCACCGTCGGCACCATTGTGCTATGGTGCGTGTCGCATCAGCTTGAGGCTGTCTTTGGTGATATGGGCGTTATTGCCATCCTCCCGCTTGTGCTGTTCTTTGGCACGGGCATCCTGACCAAGGAAGACTTTAACAACTTCCTCTGGACCATTATCATCTTAGCAGCCGGCGGTCTCTCTCTTGGCCGCGCAGTCGACAGCTCTGGCCTTCTTCACACTATTGCCGGAGCCATCACTGCCAAGGTACAAGGACTAAGCTTGTACGGTGTCCTTGTTGTCTTTGCTTCCCTCATTCTCGTCATTGCCACGTTCATTAGCCATACCGTCGCTGCGCTCATTATTCTGCCTTTGATTCACCAAGTCGGTGCGGGTATGAAAGAACCGCACCCGAACTTGCTCGTCATGGGCGGTGCCCTCATGTGCTCTGCTGCCATGGGATTGCCCACCAGTGGATTCCCCAACATGAGTAAGTCTGCCCTATGCCTCTCCTTTTATCACATACGGTCCCCAGATTACTGACTTGTTCTTTTAGCTGCCATTATGATGGAAGATTCTCAGACCGGCCAGCGCTACCTGCGCGTCTTCCACTTTATCTCGCGCGGTATTCCTAGCAGCATCATTACCTTACTGATCGTCATCAGTCTCGGCTACGGATTGATGCTGGCAGTCGGGCTGTAAATTCTCTTTTCTCTCTCGCCCGCCTCCGGGGTTCACCGTCATACTCGAATTCCATTCTTGATCCCCTCACAACCCCTTCATCTCCTTTTCTTTTTTGTTTTATAGTTTTTTGAGCTTTCATATCTCTGCTTTTCTCCCCTTCCCAACGCGGGGGGTCATATATAAGATACATACATTGTTCCAGCATGCCAAGCATATCCATGGCAAGCGAAAGCGAGCGCGAGCTTACAAGAAATTTGAACCCGTCTCTTTGTGGGTGGCCGTTTACCTTTTTCCTTTTTGCTTTTCTTATTCTTTTCTTCTGTTTTTACCTTCATCATCATTGCCTTCATTGTCTCTATTTTTCCTCCCTGTTCTTGACTTATCACTTTCATCATTGATTTATTTTGCCATTCTAGATTGTATGATGTACATGTACATGCCCCTTGATTTAATTTTCCTTCTTTCTTTGATTTCCCTCCTTTTATCATTTTTTGGTCATTTGGACTGTCTGGATAGAATACGATTATGTCATGGGCATTCTCAGCCCAATTGAACCTCTTTTTCTCATTCTCATTATGGTTCTTATAAGTCTACTACGTCACTGTATTACCACGTGCCCGTATCCTTGTATCGTAATTGTGCTCATCGTTGAGATCGCAGTATTTAATCTATGATGCGAGAAAAACCAAGTAAAATTGAGAAGGGAAGGGAAATATAAATAAGTTCCCAAGAAGAAAGGGAGTAATGGAGGTAGGTAGATGCTGTGAGTGGTATAATGCATGACTATCGAGGTAAGATGGAGGCGGGCGGAAGGAAGGGGATGTAGATAGGTAAAAGGGACGGAAAACAAAGGGAATATAGAATCGTCAAATGCACCTAATGCGCAAAAATGATGAAAAAAATAAAAATAAAAAGATTTCAAAAAAAAAAAAAAAAAAAAAAAAAAAAAAAAAAAAAAAAAAAAAAAAAAGATATAAACAGATAAGAAAAATTAGCTCTCCGCAGCAACAACAGGAGCAGTAGCAGCAGCGGCAATGGTTTCTGTAGTTCTGCCCAAACCGTCCTTTGCGTAAAAGTCCATGGGGTAAACGCCGTGACTCTCACCCGCCTTGCCCCCAGTGCCACCAGCATTATCTGCATTATCTGCCCACCACTCTTTGCGACCCCCGAGGACAATGAGTGCCTCATAGGGGGTCAAGAGGGGACGAGGAAAAGCGTATCCCCAATCGATACTTAATCTGGGACAGGCGATTTGGACCCAGCATTCTACGTCTGACATTTGCGCTAGTTTGCCAGGGAAGATTTCGCTGAGGAGGAGATTGACAAAGGGGATACCCTTTGCGCGGAGATGGTTCTCGATGAGGGTCATGGTGTGCGGGTTGCCCTGCCGGCCTAGGGATCCGAGAATGAGACCCCATTTCTTGGCGCGCTTGGCGGTGGTGATTGCCTCGCGGCGCAGCGTGTGCATTTCCTTGTGGTCGTACGTTTCGCGTGTAAGACGGCGCGAGTATGGGTCGTAGCGGTATGCGGGGATGGTGGGGTTGTGGATCATGGCGGATTCGAGATGGAAGCGGCCGTCGCCGAGATAGAGGATAATGTCTACTCCAGAAGAGGAGGAGCTGCTGCTACTGTTTTTGTCGAGGGAGCGAGAGGAGGAGGTGGGTAGGTGAGGGGATGTGCAGCCGAGGATCTCGCCTTTGCTGAGCGGAGCGATTTGGGGGATGAGGATGTTGTAGCCGGATTTTTCGAGCGTGGGTTTGATGCCGTGGATGGTGGCGTTGAATTGGATCGTGCCGACCATGGCGATGGTTTTGCCTGGCGCGAAGTTGCGCTCCAGTGTGGCCAGGAGGTGGGTCGTGTCAATGGATATGTCGACAAAGACGTACAGCGTTTTGATCTGTGTCACGGCAACGGGAATCAGGCAGCTGTGTGCGTAGTGCACGAGTAGGTCGCAGCCCAGGGCGCGTGCGGTGTAGTCGTCTATACAGCATGCGCCGTACGTCACGTCGCCCATGATGAGCGTTTCAGTGCCAGGACAGAATTGTGTGAGAATGTCGGAGATGGTGGTAGCGAAGAGCAGAAGGCCTTCGGGGAATTGCAGGGCAATCTTTTTGGCGCCGGATGTGCGGATTCGGTGGATCGTCTTGGGTATCTCGAATGAGTAGTTTGGTGGTAGGAGGGAGATCGCGGCCTGGATGTCGGGGTCTTCGAGGATCTCAGGAGGGACTTGGTTAAGGGTTCGCGCCGTGCGGCGGGGTTTGGAGACTGTGAGGAATGGGAATGTTAGTATCAATGGTGAACAAAGCTAAAGATGAGAGAAATTATAAGCCGTAAAGAAGAGAAGAGGGTGCGTACCTTGAATGGCTCCGCTGTCTTCAATGTTGCCTCCGGAGGTTGAAGACGCATCGTTCGCTTGTGCCCTTTCCGCAGCGGCTCGTCGTCCGATGAATCTCTTCTTGGGTTGACGTGGGGCAGGCGCAGGCTCAGCTTGGATTTCTGGTTCTTGTTGCGATTCAACGCCGGTAGGCCCTAAGTCGGCCAGGGCTCTGTCTTCCTCCATAATGGGCGGATGTAAATACTATGCTGAAAATAATTATGGTAATGGTAATAGTGGGGTTAACCTGTCTCTTTGGTGTTGAACATTTGACGATGAAAAAGTGGTCGGCTGTCCGAACCGCCGATAGCCGAGATGGTCTGAGCGTCACCCGTTGTCGCCCAAAATGGCTTCCCCACATTCTGGAGGTGCCTGGCCTGCTTGTTGATGCTACAATTGCAAGAATGAACTGATATTGCTAATTGATTAACACATATTCCTTTTCCTTTGTGTCTTCTGAGCGCTTGAAATTTAACAATGTCGACATTTAGGCTCTATCGACCGTGTTTGCGGCTTCGGAAAGCTTTAGCTAGGCCGCTCTCCACAACGACGCCACGCCCAGCTGGGGATGTGAGGATTGTCGAAGTTGGACCGCGCGATGGCCTGCAAAATGAGAAAAACACAATATCGTTGAGTACAAAGTTAGAGCTGATTGACAAGTTATCAAGGACAGGATTGCACAATATTGAGGCAGGGGCGTTTGTTTCGCCGAAATGGGTCCCGCAAGTGAGCATAACCCTGACCATTTTGTCGCATTGGACCTCGAGCGTAGACCATCTGCTTCAACCATGAAGGATGCTAATCGATCATTGTCAAAGATGGCGAATTCGGCCGAAATACTGGAGCATATACTAGACTCGCCGCTTATTACTCGAGGCAATGCGTACTCCTTTCTTGTGCCGAATGTCAAGGGCTTGGAGAATCTACTGGCAGTCTCAGATGCAAACAAGGGTTCCAAGACATCATCTTCCACAGGAAAATACAATTATCCCACGCCTCCTCCATCACCTGAGGGGACAGCGCCGATAACATCAACTCAAGATCCCAATGAGATGCCCTCCGGTTCGACAGCCCAGGGTGAGGCATTGGCCCTACCAATTGAAGTGTCTGTATTTGCCGCAGCAACGGAAACATTCTCGAGAAAGAATATCAACTGTACCATCGAAGAGAGTTTGGACCGGTTCCGGCCGATTATGGCACTTGCAAAGACAAGAAATATTCGAGTCCGGGCATATATATCAGTCGCGCTGGGATGCCCGTACGAGGGACCAGATGTGTCTGCCTCAAAGGTAGCTGAGCTAGCTGCAACCCTTTTCGAGATGGGCGCGGATGAAATTTCCGTGGCTGATACGACCGGCATGGGAACCGCCCCACGGACAAAAGAGCTGCTGCGTACTTTGTCTGCCTCTGGAATTCAGAATCAGGACTTGGCTGTGCACTTTCACGATACCTACGGTCAAGCACTCGTGAATACTGTGGTCGCGCTCGAACATGGTATTAGAGTATTTGACAGCAGCGTCGCAGGACTGGGAGGATGCCCGTTCTCAAAGGGCGCCACTGGAAATGTTGCTACAGAGGATCTCCTCCACTGCTTGCATAGTCTCGGTGCAAAAACTGGAGTTGATGTCGAAAAGGTTGCAGAGATTGGCGCATGGATCTCTGATGAACTTGGCCGACCGAACGAGAGCAGAGCCGGAAAAGCGATTCTGGCAAGAAGAGCACAATAATATATTGGCGACTGCTCCAAGTTGTGGTTCTTGAGATCTGGAATATTGATGTCTTCATTAAGGCGACTAGGTTTTCGATGCATGGATGGGGCAAGAATAGCTGTAACTTGTCTCTTTTCCTTTTGTTCTTATTTAATGTATGATGTAGCAACCTCTTGTATGTACAGTATAGTAGATGCTCCCGCAATCAAATCGCATGTACAATCACCCAAGCATTATGCTGAAAGGATTGGCGTTTGTAATGGTGGTTTATCAACTTTATCATCATCAGACTAGAAAATACGCGGGAAAGGGCATATCGTACCATGGGTGATGGCGTCGGAGCTTCCCTCCATCTGACGGCACGAACCATCTAGCGTCAGTCCTCTAGGTTAGCGAAACATCACCACCAGCTCGTCAACCCGGTTCCCACCTGTCATAGCGATACTTTTTCCCAATTTCGACCTCGAACGGGCCCTTTTGCTGCCAAAATTGTACGCTATAAAGGTCGTGGATAGTTTCGGAATCGACAACAGGTCTCGATCTAACCAGCAACCATGGCGCCCGAGTTCGTGGACCCCCGAATGACCTCCATCAAGCCAAGAATACGCTACAATACCATTGGTGGTGTTAACGGACCGCTGGTCATCCTTGACAATGTCAGTCTTGCGTCGATGTCAATCGATTCTCTTATATTCTAATCGATTAATCAGGTCAAATTCCCCCGATACAACGAGATTGTCTCCTTGACTCTCCCCGATGGTACCGAGCGGTCTGGTCAGGTTCTCGAGGCTCGAGGTATGATAAGCTGTCTCTAAGATTGCCAGAATGCGTCGCTAATAATATACTGTACAGGAAACCGAGCAGTTGTTCAGGTATAATTAAGAAAGCTTCAGGGTCGAGAAAAAGTTCAACTAAGCTAATTTTGAGACAAGGTGTTTGAGGGTACATCAGGTGTCGATGTGAAGAAGGTATATTGGCTGCCCCCGCGCGGAGCTTGAGGGGCACATATATTGACAAACCTCTATAGACGAAAGTCGAGTTCACTGGACACAGCTTGAAGTTGGGTGTCTCGGAGGACATGCTGGGCCGTATCTTTGATGGTTCGGGTCGTGCTATCGACAAGGGTCCCAAAGTGCTTGCGGAGGACTACCTCGACATCAACGGCAGTCCAATCAACCCTTACTCTCGTGTACGTTTAAAAGATGGAAAGCCTATTGTCGATTACCGGAGACTTAACAATGTGATAGGTCTACCCCGAAGAGATGATTTCCACCGGTATCTCTGCTATCGACACCATGAACTCTATTGCCCGTGGCCAAAAGATCCCCATTTTCTCTGCAGCTGGTCTGCCCCACAACGAGATTGCCGCCCAGATCTGTCGTCAGGCTGGTCTGGTCAGTAAGCCCACCAAGGGTGTGCATGATGACCACGAGGAGAACTTCTCCATTGTCTTCGCCGCCATGGGTGTCAACTTGGAAACCAGTCGATTCTTCACCCGAGACTTTGAGGAGAACGGTTCTCTGGAGAGGGTGACGCTGTTCTTGAACTTGGCCAACGACCCTACGTATGACCCATTGGGTTCGCTTGCTTGTAAAACAATACTGACGATTCTCGCAGCATCGAGCGTATTATTACTCCTCGTCTGGCCCTTACCACCGCCGAGTATTATGCCTACCAGCTGGAGAAGCACGTTTTGGTCATTCTTACCGATTTGTCTGCCTACTGTGATGCTCTTCGTGAGGTTTCTGCTGCTCGCGAAGAAGTGCCCGGTCGCCGTGGATACCCCGGTTACATGTATACTGACTTGTCGACCATTTACGAGCGTGCTGGTCGCGTTGAGGGCCGTAATGGCTCTATTACGCAGATTCCCATCTTGACCATGCCTAACGATGGTATGACCGGATACTCCCACTGCACCTTATCATAACGTATACTGACAGTCTACCCAGATATTACTCACCCCATTCCCGACCTGACGGGTTATATTACTGAGGGTCAGATCTTCATCGACCGTCAGCTCCACAACCGTGGTATCTACCCTCCGATCAACGTCCTGCCCTCGCTGTCGCGTCTCATGAAGTCTGCCATTGGTGAAGGTCACACGCGAAAGGACCACGGTGACGTTTCGAACCAGCTGTATGCCAAGTACGCCATTGGTCGTGATGCCGGTAAGTCTGCCCTGAAGATCTTCCATATATTTTCTTTCTTTTCTTTTTTCTCCTACACAACGCTAATTCACTGTCTGTCATATAGCATCCATGAAGGCCGTCGTCGGTGAAGAAGCCTTGTCGCCTGAAGACAAGCTTTCGCTCGAATTCCTCGAAAAATTCGAGCGTTCCTTCATCTCGCAGGGCGCGTACGAGGCCCGGTCTATTTACGACTCGCTCGACCTCGCCTGGAGCTTGCTCCGCATCTACCCCAAGGAACTGCTCAACCGTATCCCCGCCAAGGTCATCAACGAGTTCTACCAGCGCACTGCCACCGCTGACCGCAAGGGCAAGCAGCAGCGCACCGGCAACAAGGACACTGTCGACAACTCGGACAAGCCCGACGGCGAGCCCGCCAATGGCAACCTCATTGACGCGTAGATGTTTTGTAAACCTAAACTACGTTGTATACCTCATCTTGTCCTCTTCGTCTTCTTCTTGTCATGTTCTTCTCAGCCATTTTAAATTACCTGTGTATTTCTTTTTTCTTCCTTGATATTATAACTATTTATATCTTTTCCCGAATCTCATCATCATCCTCATCATCATCATCATACATTTTACCTTTTACATAGCCCCCTTGAACAGTGTAGTATGCAGTATGTTGTATGTTGTATGTAGTAGTTTTTCATCCTTTGTCCTAGCGTACCTAGGTAACTATGCAGTCCATATTGTCTATGGTATCTAAATCCACATCCTAGTTCTACTGTAAGACCGGGCATTGCTCTCTCGTCCCCCAACCCCCAACCCCAAACCCTTAGCTGTTGTTGTATAAAGACGACGAAGAAAGAAAAAAAGATACAAAGGTTAAAGGTAGTACTGTTGTTTAAATCAACAACTCTGCTACTCCCAAGGATTGATCCCGTTTCGGTCTTCCCCGAAGAACTTGCTCTTCTTCATCTTCGTCGTCATGATCATGAGCATGAGTTCTGCTATATCCACCCACCCCGCCCCCGCCACCACTGCTAAACCCACCCGCACCACCGTCACCGACCCCACCAGGTTCAAACCCACCCGCCCGTCCCCCACCACCGCCCCACCCACCACTCCCACCCCAGGCGGACGCAGAACCAGAAGAAAAAGACGTACACCCCGCGAATCCAAGGCCCGACATTCGACCGAGGACCATTAAAAAGGTATGAATAGCCGCAAACAAATCCAGTTTTTCGTCCTCGAGGGATCTGGCATCGACCATGACTTGCTTGCGCATATTTCCTCTCAAAAGAAAATAGTGATTTGCATAGTGCGTCCAGTTTTTGGCGAGGGACTGTTGGAGCTCGTGCGTGCAGAAGCGGCGAATGTCATGATACTTATCCGACTCGTCCAACGCATCTGAATCGGACTCGAGATCCAGATGGTCAGAGGACCCAAAACTGTTGTCGAGTCCAATATATGGAGAAACAAGACTGTCTGGATGGCCGAGGAGTAGAGTTGCGACGAAAATGGCAAAAGATCGGAAAAAGGCAATGCATTTGACTGCGTGGTTGGCTCGGCCGGTGCAGCGCTGGAGGTAGTCGATGGGAGACAGGGCTGCGGTGATGGTGGCAAAGGACGAGGCAAGGAGGCTGACGGTGGAGGATTGTTCGAGCAGGCCAGAGTGATCGACGAGGAGCTCAAAGGATTGGCGAAAGGTGTCTAGCATGCTTGTAATGAAGGCGATGACAGATTCGACACAGCGGGTGTTGTTTGCATCGAGGTCCTCGAGGACGTCTTCAAAGGTATATTCGACGGCGCGCAGAAGAGGTTTTGCGAGAATCCAGCCTGCCGCGGTTTGGAATGCCAGCTGCAAATACGCTGGAAACACGGCCTGTAAAAGGAATGCACGTAGCGTAGGCCGTGCCGGATCGCCATCTTCAAATGTTCCGCTCATTGCTAGTCGGAGTTGGTTGACGAGGTAGGATTGCTGATTGTCCACAGATGCTCGCTCAGATACAGTCTGTGTGAATGTCACGAGTTGTTTGGGCATTCTAATGTCTGACAGTCGTAGCCCGTAACTCTTCAGCCGTCCTACTACATATGTTGGATCGCTGGCTGGAAGGGGGAACGCGCTGGAGTCGGTGAAGAATCGGTCGACTGGACAAATATCGGCAGTATGCTGCTGCAGTGCCTGGATGACTTGCTGCACAAAGTCAACGTAGACGCCGCTGAAACCCGTTTCTTCGCGAAGCTCCTGGTAGTTGTTTCTCATGGCTGTCATCATCTGTTTCAGAAGCGCTTTATATTGTTGTCTCAGCGCTATCGCCTTGTTTGGTGATTCTTCTACATCTGCCAGGCTTTCTCTCATATTGTCAAGTACCGCTGCTGGTGTTAGTGACAATTGAGACTTCAGATCTGACCAGATATAACATACTTGATATTAGAGACAGACGTCTCTCTCGGAACTCCAGAGGCGTGATAGAGAACAGACCAGTCTTTGCATCTGCCCAGAAAGGTGGATTCCTAAGTAGTGGATTGGCTCCATCTATATTGAGGAGTGCAGTAGTCAGTCGATGTTGGAATTTGAGCATCGATTCTCGTTCGACTAGGCAAGTGATCCAGGCTGAAAGGAAAAATTGCATATGAACCTGAGGTGGTCAGACTTGTATTGGAAAAAAGAATAAAAGAAAAAGATTTGCGAGTAACACTTACATGGTAGCTTGAATTATCCTTTTCAAGAACCATTGAAAGAAAGTAAGGTGCAAACTTTCTCGTCTGCTCCGTTCCTCTTAGGCATTCCCAAGAATCAGAGCCATATGATCCAATATAACTTTCCCATGTCTACGCATGTTAGTATATCAAACGTACAGATAGAAAAGAGAGCCAGAACAAACCTTGAAATTCCTCTGTACAAGAAAGCGAGCTGTCGTTGTCCATACTTCAATGACTTTGAGAAGAATGTTCTCATCAGGCGGTATATCAGCACCGAAGCAATTGGAAAGGAGACGCTGCAAGCTGTCGTATATTTGAGGGGAAATATACTGCAAGGGTGAGCAAAAAAACGACTTGAGCATCTCGGCAAGAGAAAAGGGCCACATACATCAGACATCTCCTGAACCGATGCAGCCGCATCTTCTTCAAAAGCAGACCAATCTCCATATTCCTGACTGTCCTCACCCGGCTGATGTTGGGTAACGGAAGAGCTATTGAAGACATCAATGTATTCCAGGACGATGTCTAGCGACTGCGAAACAATCTTATTCCTTTGCGGGCACCTCGAATCAAAGAGTGTGAAGATGTCAACAGTGCAAGCTATTCATCATGAGATGGTCAAAATAATATCCCCAGCAAGTGGATTGAAAAAAACATACCTTTGGAGAGCAACAACTTTGCACACTCCCCATTGCTCGCAAGAGAAATAGCATTTCGCATCAAGGAAAGAGCACTAGACAAGAGTGCCTCAATTGATCGCTGATTCCTGCTAATTACAGTCTCCACAAGATCAGCTGTAACACGCTGTTGGCCCTCTCTGGTCGCTGCAGAAAGGTGAGCCTCCCCTTCAGACCGGGCCATAGCGTGCTGCACCAAGAGCAGTCCAATAAATTCATTATGCCAGTCAGAAAACGGTTCGAGTCGAGAAGCCGACTCATCGGTGGACAATTGAAATCGCACCAAATTAGACCATGTGCGGATATTAATTTGGCAAGCTTCAATATGAGATGTCTCGGGGTCAACAAGGCTCTGGATGCTGCCTGGTCGGGGTCGCACAGAAGGAGGACAAGCCCAATAAAGGACGCTCAAAAGATCATGATGGTTTCTCAGGGAATCGAGATCTTCCTGACGCACGGTCTCGTGTTTGGAAAAGAGCCGTCCATGATTTGGTAACAGCCGCCAGGTAATATTTCCAATCTTTCTGTCAGTATAGATGCCTCGCAGCTTTTGCAAGCCTGATCCGACAAGCTTGAGAAATATGTGAAAACAGCGATCTCGGGGTTCGATAGATAACTGTAACTTGCCATTGAGATGTTCCAGAAAGGCTGGCGATCCGTGACTCTCTTCATTCCGCAAGTGTGACAGTCCATTCTGGCGGCCCAAAAAGTCAAACATGAGCAGAACGATGGACTCGCAGCGGTACCATCTCCATTGTGTGATGAGATGAAAACAGCGAGCGAAATTGGCCCGTAAATAAGAGTTGTAAACAGGAGGCTGAATGTGGGAAGACGTGGAATAAAGCTGAAATAGTCGAGCAAGAACTTTTTGAACAGGCACCCAGTTTTCTTCAGATGGACCTAGCCTCACTTCCCCATCAAGAAGGCCATTATCGTCAAACTCTTGAAGAGGGAGTAGGGCATATATATTCGCCCAAATATCTTCGAAGATGCGCGCATCGGAGCATGTTTCGATATCAACACTCAAAATTTCTGCGTTAGCAATCTCCCAGAAAGTAACCCCCTGAGGGCGCATCTTCTCAACAATCTTCATCATAACGACCCAACTCTCTGCCACAATATTATTACTTCCCCGACCTGTCTCCACACGATGACCTCTCTTGTTTTCTTGGCAAAACCTTTTGATCATAGCAACTCCCCTTGCAACAAGAGATCTAGCGAGGGTTTGAGCTACCCGTTTTAGGACATTTTCGGCTTCATTCCGATGTTGTGTTTCCACGAGGGATTGAGCGGCTGTTTGGATTATGAACGCAGTCGAAACAAGCACCAACATTTGAATGTGCAGAAGATGCTCGAACGGTTGCGGACATGACTGTACTTCAGAAGCTGCCAGGGAAATAGCTTTCTGCGTTTCCACTGAAAGTGGCTCGATGAGGCGTAACATTCTGAGAATGAAAAACGTTCGATCAACAGGATCTAAGAACGTCAATGTGCTCGTGAAGTAGTGCACAATAGACCGAAGTAGGTTTACAGCTATTTCGTAGATGCAGATGTCCCTACTTTCAACAAAGTCTTTCCGAGCTGAGCCGTCCCCCAGTCTCTCGCCCATCCAGCATAGTACTAGCCCCATCTCAGATGAAGTAGATTCGTCCCACGGGCCCCATTTGAACATCTGATCATGGAATTGAATTGTGGTAGATGACTGCTCGGAAATAGTTTCTGACGGCACAAAATGCAAGACTTTCGCAAGATCTCCACTCCCAATAAACGTGCTTTTATGAAAGAACGTTCCTATTCGCAGTGGGCACATTTGGAAGTCGGTAGTATGAACAGTGCCGTAACTTCCTACGTTTCTAAGAGCGCCACTATAGTCGGTGCGAGATGTTTGACCTGACTCTGAGATACCATCGTCAGGCACCACAACCGAGCCTTCAAGTTGGCCAAAATTTATAGCATTAATATCCAGACGGTTGGCAATGCGCTTGCGTTGACGACGGCTCTGGTCAACTCGTAACAGCCCAGGCGGGCCATTGAAACTATCGTTGTTCGTTTCTAGAGCAGTACGCATCTGGCCGTTGCTTGTAATTGAGGGCATATCAGTGGTGTCCTCGAGAAACCTTTCAAGAGGCAAATTCGAAATTTTCGAGTCCTTAGTCGATTTTTCTTGGAATTGACGGTCAATTATCCCGAGCTTCTGCTGAAAGGCCGCTCGTGGGTGACGCTGACCGTAGTCGGTTTCGGTCCATTCCACTTGAGCCGGACGTGGTTGATGTCTTTGAAGAAGCGGTTGAAGGCCTTTTTGCCTCTTAGGCTTGTTCTTGAGAGATATCCGCGGCCCAAACACCGTCTGCCTTGTTTTTGCCTTTAATTGCCCTTTTTGTTTTACTGGTTGAGCAGGAACCAGTGGCAGTTGTTCAGGAAATCTAAGAGAATTTTCCGCGTTGCTCGACCCTCTGAGCCCCTCAGCTTCGGCCACCGGGGCTGGGCGCTGGATTGCACTCCGAGAGTCATTTTCAGGGAGTCGTGCGAGAGGGTGCTGGGCATCGTCGCGGATGGGCGACTTGTCCCTGCTTGTCCACGGTCTAATCTTTCCACGCCGCCAGTCCCGTAGAACAGATGTCGCATCTTGAGTGTCTTCTACGGTATGAAGCCGAATCACTTTACTTGTCGGACTGTGTCTGCCGTAATTCTTCTGCCGCCGTGCTTGACGTAAAGCCAACCTGATGAACTTGGGTGTGTCTTGGGTAGAAACCAAAGACGCTGGAGCATCTATTATGCTCAATTTGGGCGGAGCAGGAGTCACAGACTTCCGTTGAATAGCTTTCTGAAGCTTGGAGGAGAGGTGATTCTTCTTTTGCCGTTTCGACGATACTGGAGACAACAAACCTGAAGGGGTACCTTTTCCGATTCTCCTTTCCACGGTCGATTGAATGATATCTGTGAGTCTGAGCTGTTTTTTTCGCTGGCCTTTGCCCGACTGTCGATGGCGTGACACAGAAGGAAGCATCAAGTCAATCCGATTATCTTCTTGGACGTCTTCAGGTTCTGTGAAAGGATGAGAGAAATCATCGTGCCTCACTGGCCCTGTATATTGTATAGTCTGATCGTCGGAATCATCTTCACTTGAGCTTGATAAGAGAAAAGGACCTGATACTCCTCGAGGAGTTGAAACATCATGCCTTCTGGTTCCAGCCAATCTTTGGGCAACACCTCGTTGCGGGTTTGTATCAGTTGTGGGTGGGTTTTGGTGGTTATGCGAAGGATGCCCGGCTCGAGTGGTCTTCTGGGCCTGTTGATCAAGCCTCAACCACGAGGCGGGGAGGACACCCTTTATTCGTCTTCTGACTTTTCTCAACTGTTTTGAATCATCATTTTGAGACGCCGAATGAGATGGGCCAGTCGATAGCACTGGAGGAGACGGTGGAAGACCAGGGGAGTGTGGGGCCAAAATCGGTCTCAAGGGGCGATGGTCAAAATCATTTCCACTATCAGAGTCTTCTGATAATTCCACAAGTGGCGCATTTCTTGTTTCGGATGACGTTGCAGGGGTATCAGGCGGGTCGATGGACACGCCCCGAGGAAATTTGAATGCTGCACGGATTGGAAGTTCTTCGTCCGTCAGTCGCGTTGTGTTAGACGATGGTGAAGATGGCGGAATATTGAAAATTGAATCGTCATCCTGCCCTTCTGTCCTAATGAGCTTTGCAGGAGACCCCTGCGGGGCAACAATATTAGGAACTTTCCTTTGCTTGTGAGTGTAGGTCTGAGTTTTTCGGCGTTTGTGGCCCGCTTGCACGGCACCTTCAAGGTTTCTGTGAAGTATCGCATCGACATCAGGGAAGTCATCGTCACCTCCAAAATCAATGTTCAGCTCAGTCATGACATTCGGAGGCGGATTGGAAGGAAATTTGCCAAGAACTCGTGATGGTGAAGCCCTTGGTGGCGAGCTCGCCGCTGGAATAGACTGCGATTCCGCGTTATCCGCCTGATACTCCACATCCGACGAGTTGCTCCCTCTTCGTCTCGTTTGCTGGCTATCTGCTGCTATTCGCAGGGGTTTCAAGCCTCTTGCACGCAGAAATTGTCTGTATCTCTCTCCTTCTAGCATATAAGGGTGAAGTTGAATAGGGTTCCTCTGCCTCAATGAGCGTCGAGAAAGCCCATTAGAGGCTTCCCGTCTATCGATCGTTGGAAGAACAACGCCAGCAAATCCGGAGATACCGGGTTCCTCTGGGAGCGCCGGAAGATCTCCGAACATTCCATTTTGTTCCAAATCCAACGGCGGTTCACTGAGGAGAGAGGAAGATGAGTCTGAGAGATTTCCGTCTATGGTATCGAAGTGAGCAGAGGTCTCACAGTCGGGGTGTAACGGGATTGCATCACGAGCTTCTGGCAATTGCGTCTCTTTCGTAAGTTCTGGATTCTGCTGCAGAACCAATGGCGAGTCTGTTTTTGGTGTTGGTTGACTAGAATCTCCCGATGAGTGTAGCCGCTTCGGGGACAAGGATGGCTGGTGTGTTATTAGCATACCATAGGTCTGGAAGACGATGGGGACTTGCCACTTCTTGTTGATCTATCGACTCTTTATGATTTTCGCGCGTGACGGAGCCGGGGGCGATTTTGTCCTTGAGCGTGGCACCGCTTGACCTGATACGTGGTATACTCCAGAGGCCATTGGAGCTTGTGCCAAAATCCTTGGACAACTCGTCCTCGCTGTCGGCGTCATCCTGAGCGGGAAATTGATGGGTAGGAAAAGTAGGCTGAGAGTCATCTTCCTCCTCATCTGAGTCCGGAACGTAACCCCGGTCTCTCCATTCCACCATTTGCCCGAATAATCATTCCGCGGACAAAATACCCGTTGCTTCAGCACGAGATGTTGACCGAAACATTCAAGCAATGATGTTTGGCAGTTTACCTAAAGCTTTTAGCGATAAACTACAGAAAGACGCGCCCACGCGTCAGGCGGTTCAGGCAACTGTAATGGAATCGCTTAATTGGCATTAGCGCGTCGTGGGGAAGGCAAAGGCGCTACAGTACAGTACATCTTTGACGACGTCGCCTACACCAGCGAGTTCTGCGATTTTGGGAGGGACGCCCGCCACTTGTAGTGAAATGGGCAGACGAGGATTCGTGCCTCTGCTCTTGGCAGTGGGCTTTGGTGTGGCCAATGGTACGAGGGAAACTCTTCGACTGTCGTTCGAGCTCTATACTGACTCTTCCACCCAGGCGTAGCGACTTTCGGCCCATCTTTTCAAGAACAGGAGAGGGAGAAGCAGGCTGAATTGTACGTCGAGATATGATTTTGAACGAATTGATTGGCTTATGATTCCAGCGCGAAGCAGCATGATGTGAAAGAGAATCAGCCAGAAACAACGCCTGAGCCGACGACAGCAACACACAATCCTTCACCTGTAATCCGCGAACAGAAGCCAAAGCCAGAGGAATCATCTACAAGTCGATGGTCAATTAGCTCTTTTTGGAGCGGAAGAAGCGACGAGAAGAAGGAGAACGATAATAAGGATGTGGTGATTCGGGAAATTTCGACCTCCGAAGCCGATTCGGTGAAGAAGAACTAGCCGACAGTGAATACAAAGGATCATGAGGCATTTTAGAAATGCGCTGGAATATATAAAATAATACTGTACATATTACGTTGAAAAGATACCGCTGAAAGGGTTGGGGACATTGCTTGGCATACTTTTGGCGTTTATTGATTGGAAAACCGGCCAAGGGAGCTGGCAGGTCAAAATATTCCGTTTTGATGAGAGCGTCGTTCGCGAACGACGGTATATTGTTTTCACGTTTATCAGCTCATGTTTGACAAGTGTCTCTTCTACCATATGGATAAAGCTATCATAATTTCTAGAATTTTGACAGCAACAGGACTTCTATTGTTGGATTAGCACAAAAGGCTAGCCTCGAAGGCATTTGAG
Source organism: Xylona heveae TC161 (assembly GCF_001619985.1). Classification (NCBI taxonomy): domain Eukaryota; kingdom Fungi; phylum Ascomycota; class Xylonomycetes; order Xylonales; family Xylonaceae; genus Xylona; species Xylona heveae. Next base: position 183,767 of record NW_017264203.1, on the reverse strand, counting down.
AGTGTGGACAGCTCATTGAGGAGAGAAAGTCATAAGAAGTGGATTGGAGTCGATCAATCCTTTAATTTTATTAATATTCAAAAATATCTTCTTATGATGCCATTGAAGTTATGGCCGGCATGCGGAGGCACATTTATCCCGTACAGAGATTGTGCTCGGCTTAAAGTTATGCAGCCTTTCGGGCGGTAGTAGGGGGGCGTCGGGCGCTAGGGAGTGCTGGCCACGCGCCGCAAAGCCAGGGCTATACATTGCGGCAACTAAAATCAGACCATAGTCCACTCACAAGCAATATGATGATTGTGATAATTTTCCAATTCTGGCCAAGGACTGGAAAAAGCAATGAGAAATATCCGCCGAAAGAAGACTGCCACGCATCTGCATAGGTACCTTGGGCATGAGGGGTGTTGATGATGGTCAGGTCAGATTTACTCACTCGGCGACTAGCTAAAGCCACTGGCACCTGCAGCGCATATCAGCTAGGGAACATACTCCATACTCGTAGAAACAAAAAAAAGGATACGAGCAAATCATGCCCAAGGAAGGCTAGATGCGAGAAGGGATCAAGGGGATTGCAAGTGAGATTTTGGCTCTAGATGCACGGGTCAAAAGAAAAAAACATGGGTATCGAAAGGGGGGGGGAACACGCCGAACTGGAACCTTGTCCCAAGAGAAAGGGTCAGACACGGGGCAGGCTGATTCTGGACTCCGAGTCACAATTTTCGACTTGAGATTCGCGTCACGGACGTGGGATATCCGACCATGGCGCTTAGGGACCAGGACGGCCAGCCCTCGCCCACACCGACTCTGATCATCTGATAAGATGACAGATTAAATGAGATTGCGATTATCAGCTGTATCGTCAATGTCGCAGCAATCCTTTTAATTAACGTATAGCTAGCTTAAAAACTCATTCTACGATAAATCCTGGATCATGAGTCAGAGGACACAAATCCTCCTTCAATCATATCTGGATATCTTGGTTCATGGCCGTGGGGAATGCTTGGCTGCGTAAAGGACGACGATGCTACGGCCGTAGGATGTGTCAGATGTTTTGTGTTTCCCATGCGGGTCTGCACATTTTAGGGTCTCAAATCCTGTCAAGGATTCCCGGGCCGTAAATTGGGGAATATACCTGCATATCTCTGCATATATCTGCATATTGTAGAGTTATGAAAGACATCTTTGCACAAAAGGAGTCGGATATTTAAGATCCCGGCTATGCCGAGGATAAACGCATAATTCGGTAATGCGCGTGGCATAAATTGTGCTTTTCCGAGGGAGATTGTATTGTCATTGGTCAGTCTCCAAAGATGCCTCGGCTGTCAGGAAGCAACTCTGGTCTAAATAGGGCGTGACTTAGCTTGATTGGGTAAGCCACCATGCGCTAGAGAGCAGACCAAGCGAAGGACGGGATGATCTCCGTCCCCCCCCAGGTCTTAATTCCGGTCGGGGCAAACCGATCTGACTTGCCGAAGACACCAACTCTTTTCCTCTCCTTTGACTCCAAACAATTTAAATACTAAAGAAGCCACCCTGGAGCGCACAGATGTCTCTTGATTTGAATATCCTGATGTCAGAGACGCCACGAGGCACCCCTCGTCCTTGCCGTTGATATCCTTTTCATTGGCCTCATAACTAATTCGAGCTTTTAATGAGCTCTTCATTCGTTTTTGAATTATTTACCTGCTCATCCTGAGCTACTCCATACGCGCCACAGGACTATCGCGCCTATTCCACCGACGTTTTCAATGCTTTTTGCGTAATCGATACAACATCAAACTCATCAGCAGTATACGAGGATAACTTTTATTTTCTTCATCTTCTCCCGCCCCAAAAAAAATGAAGGCGGAGGGAGGTGATGTCGAGGCTCAAAAGCCAGCTCACGTGCCGCACATGCGGCTCGTGTTAGAGCGGGGCTACTGTCCACCTGAAGTCATAAATCATCATCACAATGGTTCTGGGACAGAAGAAGATCCCTATGTTGTGGAATGGATTCCCGACGATCCTTGCAATCCCATGGGCTTTTCGCTGTTCAAAAAATGGGCAATTACCATTCTCGTGGCCGTGGCAACACTTGCCGTGGCCTTGACCTCGTCCGCGTATACTGGCGGTATTCGGGAAATGATGATGCAATTCAACGTGGGGACCGAAGTGGTGACGCTGGGTGTAGCGCTCTTCGTCTTGGGGTTCGCCATTGGTCCTCTGCTCTGGGCTCCGCTCAGTGAATTGTTTGGACGCCAGGTGCTCTTCTTCTTCACATATGGCGCCCTCACGGCCTTTTGCGCCGGAGCTGCAGGCTCGCAAAACATTCAGACGCTCATCATCCTTCGATTCTTTGCCGGTGCCTTTGGATCCTCGCCGCTCACCAATGCTGGTGGTGTCATTGCCGACATGTTCCCTGCTGCCCAGAGAGGTCTCGCATTGAGCATTTTTGCCGCCGCGCCATTCTTGGGTCCGACACTTGGTCCCATTATTGGAGGATTTCTCGGCATGAATGCTGGCTGGCGATGGGTTGAAGGCTTTCTTGCCATTTTCAGCGGCGTTATTTGGATCATCTGCTCCGTCCTTGTGCCGGAGACTTATGCGCCGGTGCTGCTTCGTCACCGAGCCCAGAACCTGTCGAAGATGACGGGCAAAGTCTACCGGAGCAAATTGGAGATTGAACGGGGTCCTGTCAAGCTCTCCGAGGCCCTCAAAACCTCGCTGTTGCGACCGTGGGTCTTGCTCTTGTTCGAACCCATTGTGCTCTTGCTCAGCATTTACATGGCCATCATCTACGGTACGCTCTATATGATGTTTGGCGCCTTTCCCATTGTGTACCAGGAAGAGCGTCACTGGAACGAAGGTATCGGTGGCCTGGCATTTTTGGGTGTCATGGTTGGCATGCTGTCTGCCGTCTTCACCTCCATCTTCGACAATAAACGATATGTGCGCGCGGTCAAGAAGCACGGTGGCTTCGCTCCGCCCGAGGAGCGTCTTCCGCTTTGCTTGATTGGCGGCATCTTGATCCCTATTGGACTGTTCTGGTTTGCGTGGACCAACTCTCCCCACGTCCATTGGATGGCCAGTATCGCTGCCGGTGTGCCTTTTGGTTTCGGCATGGTCTTTGTCTTTCTCAGCGTGTTCAACTACCTGATTGATTCCTATACCATCTTCGCCGCCTCCGTGCTCGCCGCCAACGCCGTGCTCCGATCGCTCTTTGGAACTGCGTTCCCCTTGTTCACAACCTACATGTACCACAACCTGGGTATCCACTGGGCGTCGTCGATTCCCGCCTTCCTCGCCGTCGCATGCGTTCCGTTCCCGTTCCTCTTCTACAAGTACGGCGCGCAAATCCGCGCTCGATGCAAGTTCGCTGCCACTTCCGAAGCCTTTATGCGCAAATTGCGCGAGTCGCAGGCACCGCCGGTCGCCGAGGCCGAAGACGACAAGTCCTCGTCGTCCTCGGACGTCGATGATGAAGGCCCGAGCGCTGCTCCTGGCGAGCACGGGACCACCACCACCACCCACGAACCGCTTTCGCGAACACAAACGAAGCAGAGCTTGCGGTCGATCCGCACGCAAAACTCGCTGTACGAAGGCAACCCGTACGACATTGACCGCGTCAATAGCCGCGAGAGCTTCACCAAACTCCCGCATCAAATCCAACACGACGTGTCCAGGCCAAGCACCGCCACTGGCGGAGAGAAGCCTCCTCTGGCCCACTCGCCCATTCCCGAACACCACGAACACGAGTCACACAAGCCTTAGTGCTTGCTTTGTATCGTGCGCAGTTTACTACCTTGTCTCCTTGGACATCCAACCTCATGAACACTTATATTATGAATATAATCATCTTATTTTTCTTTCCTCTTCTTCTTTTTCTTCTCCTCCCTCAAAAACATTGGCTTCTGCTTCAACATTCTAGCTTTCAACATCTATTACCTTTTCTTCCCCTTTTCCCTTCTACCATTCTTCTCCTTTCTTCATCCCTTCTTCTCTTCTTCCATTCCTTTCCTTTCTAGGACCTCCCATCTCCCATCTCACGGCGCCCGGTGTTGCATTACCTCGGTACCTCAGTACATACACATACATACCTACGAGGTAAATCGAATAGCGGTGAATAATGCTTTCATTTCGGTTGCCATTATAGCATATTATTGCATTATAGCATAGCATTATAGCATTATAGCATAATAGTATTAATTACATCACTAGCACTAGCATTACTAGCATAGTGGCAGCATAGTGGCATAATCGCACATTGCACAATGCATCGCATAGGACTTTGTTTCACAAATATCTCTAGTAATAATAACATCAATTATTTATTACCTTTAACAAGTTGAACGTGTGATTCCTGGGCGCTGGCCGCTGGGAGCTTCTAGTCTGGCGATCGGATGGTCCCTATTGAGAGGTTAGTCTGAAGGGTTAGTCTGGACTCTTAGTATTCTCCACGGCCTCGCCGGGGAAGCTTGTTTTCATAACATAGTAGTCATAGCATAGTAGTCATAGCATAGTAGTCATAGCATAGTAGTCATAGCATAGTAGTCATAGCACGGTGATGTTGAAAGAATTGAGATTCCGGGGCCATCTTGACTCCTTATATAATTGAGCTGCATGCAAGGGCTTCATTACCTATGCAAGGGTCAATTAATTGATGCAAGGCCCTCTCTTTGTTTCACGCTATGTTTCACTCGGAGGTGGACTTTGAACTATTTTGTATATTAAGGGTATAGGGTATAGGGTTACTGGTATGGTATGGTACGTATGGTATGGTACGTATGGTATGGTATGGTATGGTACGTATGGTATGGTATGTATAGTATAGATAGTATAAGAATTAAAATTCAGTCCGTTGAAGCTTTGCTTCTCCCTCCTTCCCTCCCTAAATTTGACTAACATAAAGATGATTTTTACAATAAACCTATGTATTCTATGTTGGAAATGTATCAACCCCGAAGCATATAGCATGAAAATTGAGCTAGATAGGTTAAAATATAGATTCTTAACCACAATTCTTAACTACAATACTAAAAGCTTTAACTGTAATTTAGTGAGTTTCATTCTTCAGCTCTGGAGGGATGGCAGACTACCACCTGTATCAAACCTCAGGGGTTTTGGATTTTGGGTCCCCGCACCCAAAGGGGGGGGGGGAAGGAGGGTAGCCACAGGGGACTGTTTCATGACATGATGCATGCATCCAGGCCTACTTTCATAATTTACACCTTGCAGCAGGCTACAGAACCCTCGCATAGAAGTGGTGATGCCTTGCAGAGAGACATATATCATCGACCGATCAGGCAATGTCCACCTCTAGCGCGGTTCAAAGTATTTTTTATTATTGTTAACCTTGAACATTTAAGTTTACAAGACTAGATGTTCTGCATAATATGTTACCATACCTATTCTACATAAGATATTATCTTACATTTACATTGTTTGTGATAGTAGTGGCGGTGCTACTGCTACCGTCGCTGCTATTGACGTCCTTGACCACCTTGACCATGGCCTTGACTACCCTGCGCACCCTGGCTACCCTGCGCACTTTGACCGTGATGATGGAAATGCCCCCCGCCAAACGCACGCAGGATATTATGTCCTATTCCGTGCCCGTGTCCGTGTCCACTTCCCCTCCGACCTTGACCTTCACCTCCGCCAGTCGTCCCTGTCCCCATCCCACCTGTTGTCGCTGTCCGACTGGCTGTCCCAGCGGTGGCCGTCCCAACAGCCGCCCCACGACCCGTCCCAGTCGTACCAGCAGCAGCAGCAGAACCATGTTGAACAGAAGAACGAGGAACAGAAGAATGAGGAACAGCAGAACCATGACCGGCCCGCTCAACCATCCTCTTGGCAACAAACATACTCGGCTCCGGCGCGGTCGGTTTCGGGGGCCACTGGCCATCGTCTTTCCAGCCCTGGACGAGGGAGCGGGTCATGTCCTTGAGATTAATCGGGATGGAAGGGGCAAGGCCCTGGACGACGATCTTGGAGTATATGTTGCTGTAGGCGGCCGGGGTGATGGCTGCGCGGACGGGATTGGAGGGGGGGATGAGTGGTGGGGCGAGGGGGATGAGGATTTGCGTTGCTGTTGCCGTCGACGTGTCGTCTTTGCCTCCGTCTCTGTGTGTATCTGTGTCGGTGTCGGTGTCGGTGTCGTGGTTTTGGTTTTGGTGGTTGTGTTTGTGCGTGCTTGGATATGAAGACGAAGACGAGGGGTCTGGACCACCGGGACCGGGACGTAAAGAGGACGAACGGTCTGGATGTAAAGGAGAAACAGGCGGCAAAGGCAATTGACCGAGCGGGACGCCATCGGCGGCGAGATCGACCTCAACTCCGCCATCCACACGTGCATCCGAGTCAGGCGTAGGTTGAAGCCGAGCAGACGTCGACGCAGACCCCGCAGACGAAGCCCCTGACCCTGAAACTGTACCCGTACCCGTACCTGTAGACAATCCAGACGAAGTATACACATCAGGATACGACGACGACGACGACCGGGACAGCCGCGCAACTTTACGTTTCGCACCAGACCACGCATCCCGTCTGGCGGCCCAGCATCTTAGGCCCTCGTTCCAGCGCATTTCCTCTTCCAGGAGTTTGCGCTTCTTGTACCGCCGCTCCGCTGTGCGTTTGGCCAGCGACGGACCGACGTCGTCTGGGGTCGTGAAGAGATATGTTTCTCCAGCGTCTCTCCTATGGGAGCTAGCCTCGTCTGACCCTTGAGCATGCTTATCCCCGGATACCTCACGACCCTGCGTCCCATGCGTTCCATGCGCCCCGTGAACTCCATGCGCTCCGTGATGCCCAATCCCCAACGCAGCCGCCGCCGAGGACGCAATGCCATTCAAAAACGAATACTCCTCTCTGTTCTGCGCATCCTTCTCCTCTTCCTCGTCGCCCTCCGGCTCAGGGGACAGCGAATCCGCATCCCGCTCGCGCCACTCGCGTACTACTCCCCCGGCCTCCGTGACCTCGCTGCCCGCGAGGTGCATATCGTCCCCCTCGCCATCGCGCTTGACCGGCGCAGCGGGATCAAAAGTAAACTCCCATTCCTCTTTGACTTTGACTGCGAGTTCGCGCGCGGCCGCGCGGCCGGCTTCGCTGCGCTTGGCGGCGGAGCCGGTGGGGTCGGTCGGGTTGCTGTTGCTGTTGCGCGAGAGGTAGCGCCGGCGCACGGCGGCGGCGGTGGATGCGGACATGCCGGATTTGGGGTTCTCCAGGGCGGCGAGCGCGAGCGGAGAGGTGGCGGACAGGCTGGGCAGGTTGGGGATGTTGGAATGCTGCATGTGTGCGATCCTTGGATGTAGAGTGTACGTTGGATAGTGTGTTGCTGGGGGGTATGTTGGTGGGGGGGAAAGTAGTGTGATGGAAGAGAGCTAGGAGAGCTGAGAGCTAGGACGGGTAAGAGCTAAGAGGGCGCAATTTGAAGGAGTTGGACTTGGGGGAATTGGATAATGCGATTGCGAATCGAGTGAGAGTGAGAGCGTGGTTTGTTGACAGTATTAACAAATTGGAGAGAAAAGGTTCAATTGCAGGTTGGGGTGCAGGTTGGCAGAATAAGACTGCGGTGAGCTGCGGGGAGATTTTATTTTGTCGAGGGTCCGCCGGTACTAGTTAGTAGATGACATGACGTTGGCGGTTGGTGTTGAAATGCGTTGGCGGCGCGAGAGGATCATCCGCAAAGAGATTCAAGGCCAAATGCAATAGTCTAGCATCGCGAATGAGGAACGAAAGAAGATCAGCCGTCAAAATTGGGTACAATTTTAGATGTGCGAAAAAAAGAGGATATTTCGGTCTTCAATGGTTCGTAGGACTCGTTACGACAACAATCCTGGCGTCGATCACGGAAAGAGCGAGGGGAGGGACCCCCTCGGCAGAGCAGAGCGGGGCAGACTGTCCTCCGCAGTCACATCTCAACCATTACAATCTACAATATATACACACCGTTCGATGCCATTGATATGAATAGTCATAATGTTTCATCTGTAAATTGAAAGAATAATCTATCTAGCCACGAATGCTCCGATCCATAATGCGCTATTGATACACGTAATGTACAGTATAAATAATCCCTTGCCGCTTGTCCTTTATCCCAATCCATTTCGAAAGAAGACCAATTTAGCTCCGGACAGGCTTTGTGTCTCGGACCTCCTCAGGAGCAGTCGCGAATCCCCATGTCGGCGCCTTCTTTCGCTGGGACCTGCGATCGCCATACTTTTCGTCAAACTTCTTAATGGCCGTCAAGGAACTCATGTCCTCGTTGATGCTGGCGCTGATTTCCTCCATCGCCCTGTCAAAGTGGCGCTGACTCAATGTTCGCTTTTCCGGGTACTTGTAAGGTTCGGGCCCCTCATGTTTCGCCGCTGCGTCGTTTTCTTCACGCACGCAGGCAAGCGCCGCGGCAACGGAAAGGTTCTTGAGGTCGGACCCAGAGTAGAATGGTGTCTGGGATGCGAGAGCAGCCAGCGATACGCTAGGATCAAGAGTCTCGTCCTTGAGATGAATCTTGAGAATGGCTTCACGGTCCGCTTCGACGGGCAGATCGACGAGCAAGCGCCGCGGAAGACGACGCAGGACGGCATCGTCAAGGTCGAATGGTCGATTTGTGGCCACCATGATGAAAGCAGACAAGTTGTTCATGCCATCCCATTCGCGCAAAAACTGGTTGATCAGTTCACGGTGACTGGTCCGGCTGGAGTGCCCGCCACGTGATCCAAAAATGGCATCCGCTTCGTCAATGAAGACAATGCATGGGCTCAGTTTTCGGGCCAAGCTGAAAATGGCCTTGACGTTCTTCTCGCCCTCGCCGACGTACATGTCGTACACTTCGGATCCGCTGACTTCAAGAACCGTAGCGCCGCTCTCCTTTGCGACAGCCTTGGCAAGTAGGGTTTTACCAGTGCCTGGTGGGCCGTACAGAAGCAGACCGGGAATCTTGTCGGTGGCCAGGACACCGTACGTGAATGCCTCTGGGCGGATCAATGACAGTGACGTCAAGGTCCGCAGAGCGTCCACCGTTTCAGATGGAGCTCGGACGTCAGAAAAGGCCGTATGGATGTTTTCTAGTGGAATCAGTTAGGTATAACTGGATAAAAGGGCGTAAACTTTTGTGGGATGCAAGACATACCAGGCTTTACAACTCCATTTAATAACTTCTTCTCATGCGAGTTGCAAGTCTTTCGTAACCTTTTCATCCGTTCTTCCAATTCTAGACCTTTTGAAGGGCGCTGGTTGGGTGTTCCTGTTACAGATTCCTCCATCAGCTTCTCCTGCTTCGAGACTTCCTTTTCTTCTGCCGCCATTCTGAATTTGCTATTGTCGCTTCGGTTCAGCAGCTCCAGTGCTCGGTCTATCAGGCCCGGCTCCAACACCTGGCCATCTTCTAGCAGACCAAGCACGGTGACGGCTACTCGGTGTACTCTGTCAAAAGACCAAACTGAATCCTCAATGCCAATAGACGCGCCTTCGGCTGTGTTAATACGAACATCAATCTGGTCGCAAATTTCATTGGTAAGATCTGCATCGGAGCTGAGGCGGCGAATCATATCTCGCAAATGTCTGGTGTTGATCTCCCGTGTCCGTTGCACCTCGTCTTGATGGAAAACGTCTGCCTTGGCGGAATAACCTGAGGGCGGCACCACAATGGTTCGGCCATGGTTGTCGCCCATTTCTCCCTGTGTTTGCGCAGCTCTAATGCCCCACTTCGTAAATGAAGGCATAAACTCTTGCGCAGCCACTGTTCCAAGCATAATCACCTTCTGCCCCAGGTTTCTTCTTTTGACGACGCCCTGCTGGATCTTGTGGATCATTCTAGCGCCCCGTGCAGTTTCCTGAATCTCTTTGAAATCCTTGATGAGTACAATGGTTCCTCTCTCCTCTGATGTTTGAACTTCGCAACCAGATTTTGCTCTCTTTTGGCGGGGAGAGTCTACCAATGCTTCTAGAAATGCAGAAAACTTCAATTCTTCCCAGTTCTCCAAAGGCCCTCCCCTGCCCCGACCGAAGCCTAGCGCAGAGTCTTCGAGAGCACCATTGGAGCCCGCTCCATCGCCAAGCTTGGTGACCTTTGCGCCCTTGAAAAGGTCCTCTAGGCTTCCAGCAAATGTTCCAATGGGTATCGCGCTAACTTTTGAGATTGACGGATTGCCAAGCCGTGACGAATTTGACCGTGAAGGAATTCCTTCCTCATCTTCGTCCTCGCCCGCAAAGTCATCGTCATCGTCTTCCTCCTCTTCTGCCTCCTTTCCACTCTGTGTAGACACGCCTTGATAAGTATCGTAGCTGAGCGAACGAATGGAGGATTCCGTAAGGTAATCGCCGCCAAACTCGGCCAAGTCTTGCGAGTCGAGTTGCACGACATCACATTTGAGCGCTTTTGCGACGGAGGCAACGACCTCATCAAGAAAGTATATTCCACCATCGTGAGGACATTGTAGCAAGAGGTTCCGCTTGTCGGGAGTGAAATCGTCGGTGAAGCGCGTGGTCGGAAGTTTGAGCCCAGCTCTAACCGTTGCTTTGACTTCGTTCCAGATATCCTCTGGCAACACGTAGCGAAATTGATCCTGTTCACGGGGTGTTCCATCCTTGAGAGGATCGAACGCCGGAGCGTCTCCTTCTGTCCCTTTGAAAACGCCCAGGCTCGGCGATCCTTCCGCTCCGGATTCTAAGTTGTCCCAGAGTTTCACTCTTCTTTCGAAGAACCATTCGGGCAGAACCACTGGGGGTAGTTGAGGTGGGGGTTGAGATGATTTTCGGTTTCGCATTGACCTCCGCGCTGCAGAGCCATAGGTTGAGTTCTTGTCTTGACCGCGTTGCAACTGTTCTGGTGTCGGTTCAGGTAGACCATCGTTTTCCGTCACTTCGGGGTTGTTTCTTCCCTCATCTGCTTCCTCTTCGGCGGGTTTCTCCTCTCCGTTCTGTCTCCATGCCGGTGGTTTCGTATCCGAGGGGTCTTGAGGACTGGCATACGCAATTGCAGATCGATGAAAGGCACGGATTGGGGCGCGGTAACGGCGGCCTCCAATGGTACGGCAGCTACTCCGTACGGCATTCCCGGGCAGCAACCGCAGAGCGCGCCATGTCACTGCATGCATCCGGATTTGCAGGACTCAGCTGAGCAATAAAGCCGCTGAGGATCGATCGACGGGCGGCACGTTTCAGTGTCTCGTTGATTGTTGACAGAGTCCCAGACAGTCTCCGACTTTTTAGGGTCCCGATATGCGACTGCGGCGAGTGACGGCTGATGACTAATCCTCCAGACGCTTCATTCCGCCACGAAACCGTGAGACGACCAGACACCTTCATTACCGTTCCTTATCAATTTATTCTTATTTGACATTTATGGGGTTTTTAGTTGAGTCTATTCCAGACTATAATGCCAAAATATCTCCCTCTTTTTTTTTTTTTCAATTTCCTCTTTACCCTCCAATCAAGCGGAGTCTGAATGTATGATATCATATCATTTTTATGTAGAGTGAGAATCAAGTATTTTGGGTAGGAAAATGATATGCAACGCGAAATTTATTAGCCGTTAAATGATAGTAAGGATGATATCTCATTCATAAACTATTAGTATAATGATCAAACTGTGTTATTGTTCCCAAAATCATATGCTCTCAAAGCGCCAAATTTACGAAAAGTCCTCTCCCTTTTCCTCAATGTTATTCTTCACACGCAGCAAAAGCGTCGTCTTCCACTTGTCCAGCTTACTCAGCTGGTCAAATTGAAATAGCTTATCAGAAAAGGCTTCTTGGTCACCTTGTTCAACCGCTTCTGCCAAGTCTACGAGAAGTTGATGCTCTCTCGTAGACGCAAAAGTCTGGTCCAATTCACGGTAGCCTTCGATCGCTCGTCCAGTACCGACCATGTCCTGGCCTTCTGTTAGCTGCAATTATATACCCAGCATTCGTATAACACATACATTTGTAGCAAGATGACAGATGCCTGCTTTCAGAAGATATTCCTTGACCGAATACTTCATGAGGTTGTTATTGACAGATGTCTTGGCCACCTTTTCAAAGTTCTCGATGCCCTTGTAGTAGTCGCCTTCGAGAGCCGCAAGTTCTGCAAGCTTGAGCCAAAGCTTGTTTGCGAGTCTGCAAAATTGATGATTAAAATACAATGCTCAAATGTATGTTGCGAGGTAAAGGGGTCATACGCTTCCGCATTGTCGCCTTCGAACCAACCGGCAGCTGTTTCGTAGGCATCCATAGCTCGTTTTTGGTCTCCGAGTTCAACCTCGTAAAGTTCTGCAAGATTCTGTTTCTGTGTCGCCGCTCTTCTGAAGTTGCCCTTCAAAGTGTAGTGAGAGATGGCCTGCTCTAGGACCCGCGCAGCGTCTTCGGGATCAGACTTTCGGTATGCTTTGAATGCTTCGGTCATGGAATTTGCGGCATCATCGGGCTCATTGAGCTTCTCAGTTTGGATACTCGCCGCTCGTTCAAACGCGAGTCCAGCTTCCTTGCCTTTATCGAAGCGCATAATCAGCAATCTGAGAAGGTGTGCTTGGTTGGAAAGCGTTTCGTCGAGGGAGACATACCCTGCTTCTGCATTCGAAACGCATTGGCTGCCTGGACATATAAATCTGCTGCATTTTCAAATTTCTCTGTCCGGCCTCCGAAGAAACTGAATCCACCACTGGCGCTTGATACTAATTTGTCTGCCTGGAAGAGCAGTAGTTAATAACCTTGCTCCCTAGGAATGCGGCGGGGTTAAGCTTATACCTGCTGCAGTAGCACTCTGGGATCCTGTGCCATGATGACGATCTAAAATTGAAACGCTTCGGTTCCAGCAAGAAAGACACAAGGGTGAGATATGCGACTGGAAGATGGAAGAGTTTGTTGGTTGACAGGGTGGTTATGACGCTTGTCAGAGAGCTGGGGATCAACACATGGGGCGTTATCGTGCCCGATTACACCAGCCACTAAATCCACTCCAGCCACAGTCGCGAAACCTTCCCTTTTAGGCGTAAACGGAGACCTCTCCTTCCTCTGCCAGCATCAACAACTCTTAACTATTGCGGACTCCTTGCAAGAGTATTGTGAAGACACCTCGGGAGATTAATATATTACTCTTGAGTGTCTCCATTAATTGGCACAATGTCGATAGCATTACGAATTCGTCAACCGTTATGCCACCTCCAACGCCTTGGTATCTGGCAACTCCGAGGCACTCTATTTGAGTGTAGGCGCACCAACTCGTCCAAATCCAATGCCAATGATATCTCCTCGATGCTTTCCAAACCTACATGGTCCGTACGATCGCTTCTGCCTCAGACCGCTGAGGATAGTACGGCCGAGATCACCCAGAAAGAGCTCCATCACCTGCTTCGCCTCTCCGCTTTACCGCTCCCTAAATCTCCCGAGGAAGAGGCTGAAATGCTCAAGACTCTGGGGTCGCAACTACACTTTGTGAAGGAGATTCAGAGTGTCAATACAGATGGAGTCAGGCCATTGAGTAGCCTACGCGATGAAACTGCCGAGGCGGAGCTGGAACAGACCATTGGTCTGGATCATCTCAAGGAAGCATTCGCCAAGGAAGAGATTGTCGGCCGAGGCCGACGCATACGCCGAAAGTCTGAGGCAAAGGTGAACACGCAGGGTGCAGAAGACTGGGATGTTTTGGGTTCTACGTCACAGAAGATTGGAAGATTTTTTGTTGTCGAAAGCACCAAAGAAAACAGTACATGAACGGAGCGATTATTGATTACCGTCTCGCCTACGATCTACCTCCACATCGCCAGAAGACTCTCGGGAAGATCATTATAATTGTTCTTCTTGAAACGGCAGCTCGGAAGGGAAAGACGAGCTCCATTGAAAATGGACGTATGTCTGATCCACATATTCCCGACGATCTCTTCGATCAATCTCAGCTGAAAATGGTTCGCGAAGAATACGACTTTAGCTCTTTCCCACCGAGCATTTCCTTCAACCACGTTGGTGGAAAATAGAATCCTCGGACTCAAACAGCATTTCCTCCACCAGAATGCCAAAATGATGACGGAGCGACAATGGCGAGATATCAACTCCAGATTGGCTCTGCGAAACGGCAATCCAGACTGGATTACAAGACGCAATAATGGCAGCGGATCTCAGGCGCTTTCTGAGAATTGAGAGGCTATTATCAAGACCTACCATGACTCAGGTTTGTCTACGACTATTCGGGCCATATTGGACATGACAAGAATCAATAAATCAAATAGACTTTTGAATTAGATTACAATACCACTTTCATCTCCAAGTGCCATTTCACAATTGTTTCCGTGAGAAATTTGACGCCGTGACTGGGAATACATGTGTTCAAGTTCGATGATGAGGATGTTGATCTACCACCCAAAGAAGAAGCGAACTGCAGTCCGAATGTTGATGGATTGACGTCATGCAAGCGAACCGCCTATCTACCTCATCCCTTGAGAGCTTCATTGTTTATAGTATATATGGCATGGTCCAAACCTGCCTTTTCAAATCATCACTGTGACGAAGATCACATGGTACAGATTTCCCCATAAATCTACCACCAAGACAGGAATCTGGATCGCCATGTTCAAACAAATGCCGTGGTCCTCAAAGGAGGACACGCAGGAGTCCCAAGGCGATGATCAGTCTCTGCGGACCGTCCTGGACGCGCATCAATGCAGTGACCTCACACTGCTGATTGCAAGCGTTACTGAGACAATGCGCAAGCGGATCTCTCATACATTTACCGTACAAGATGAGCCCCATAACACCGACACAGACTCTTCCAACAACCCCGACGATGCGGCCGACCAACTACGCAAACGACAGGAGCAGCAAGAGCAGCAGGCACGAGAACTAGCAAAACCAGAGGTGCAAGAGTTAAAAATTGCAGCATTAGAAGCATTCGACGAATGGCGGGACAGTGTACTACGACGAGTCGGCGAGGTAGTCAATTCTCCTCAACAAGCACAGCAGCAAAAGCACGAGGCCAAGCCAGGACACGTCGATGAGAGTACTGGCCAAACAAAAGAAGTCCGAGAAAACGCTCCCACTGAGACCGTATCTGCTGCGTTATTAGAACTATTCCCTCCAATTTCCACTCCGCTGGCCAATCTGCCCGAAGAAACGCGCATCCTCATCTTACACTCGATGCTTCTTCTCTTGCTCAGTCTCGAGCAGTATACTGCAGATTCACGCATTCTTCTGCTCTACCTGACTAGCAGTCTCAGACTACCCATCAATATCCTTGCCGAGGATGAGACAAAGGTCGCCCAAGGCCTGCTGAAAGCAGCCAAGGAGATGAGCGGCGACGAAGAAACTGCCAAAAAGGCAGAAGAAAACAAAATCTCGCGCAAATGGAAAGTCGGACTCGCATCTGTAGCCGGCGCCGCACTCATCGGCGTCACTGGCGGCCTGGCCGCTCCTCTTGTCGCCGCCGGAATCGGCAGCGTCATGGGCGGACTTGGGCTCGGCGCGACCGCCGCCGCAGGATACCTGGGAACCTTGGCTGGAAGCAGCGTCGTCGTGGGGAGCCTGTTTGGCGCATATGGCGGGCGCATGACGGGGCAAATGATGGATAATTACGCAAAAGAAGTATCGGACTTTGCCTTTGTTCCTGTGCGCGGGCCCAAGTCTCCCCAGGCTTCTTCCTCTTCTTCCTCCAGAGCTCCTATTACCTCCGAGTCTGACAACAAGAACCCCGCCGCCTCTGCTTCCGAAGACCACAGACTACGCATCACCATCGGGATCAGCGGCTGGCTTACGTCGCAAGACGAAATAACTCGGCCCTGGCGCGTGCTAGGGCACGGGTCCGAAATCTTCGCTCTGCGATGGGAACTCGAAGCGCTCCTCTCACTGGGCAACGCACTCACGGCCATGGTCAAGAGCGCGGCATGGGGCTACGCCAAGAGCGAAATCATCAAACGCACCATCTTCGCCAGTCTGACCGCCGCGCTGTGGCCACTGGGACTGCTCAAAATCTCCCGCGTGGTGGATAACCCGTTCAGCATCGCGCGCACGCGGGGCGACAAGGCCGGCGAAGTCCTCGCCGACGCCCTCATCAACCGCGCCCAGGGCCAGCGGCCCGTCACGCTGATCGGCTACTCTCTCGGCGCGCGGGTCATTTACTCCTGTCTCCAGCACCTCGCGGCCCGCCGGGCCTTTGGGCTTGTCGAGTCTGTCGTCCTCATGGGCGCCCCGACCCCCTCGGACTCCTCGGACTGGCGCAACGTGCGCGCCGTCGTGGCAGGCCGCGTGGTCAATGTCTACTCGGAACGAGACTACATCTTGGCCTTTTTGTACCGCACGAGCTCAGTTCAGTATGGCATTGCAGGCTTACAGGCCATAGCCGGAGTCCCCGGCGTGGAAAATGTCAATGTGAGCGAGCTCGTCAGTGGACATTTGAAGTATCGCTACCTCGTGGGGAAGATTCTCGAGAAGATTGGCTTTGAGGATGTCATTGGCGAGAATGTCGCGCGCCAGGAACGCGAGTTGCAGGTCGTCGAGAAGCAGTTTGAGCGGGAGAAGGAGTCGCAGCAGGCGGAGGCGGAGGCAGGGGCAGGAGGGGAGGGTGAGGAGGACGCGGACAAGGAAGCGGAGAGGTTGCAAAAGGAGGTCGACGAAAAGATGCGTATTACAGAGTAATTTTGATTAATTACTCGTTTTGTCATTTATTATCTACCTGTTTATTATGTCTTTATATATCTATTTATGTGTATTCATTATATTTATTTTATCATGTCTGACTATTCTTTATCATGTCCTTGTATCTATCGTTCAATGTTCGGATCTACCTCTGTTTGCTGAATTGTCCTATATATACAATCCATTTGTTGATATCATCATCCCTATATATCTCATATAACCTTCATTACCATCTCTACTACTAAAATCAGGTAGCTTCTTTTCTTTTCTTTTCTTCTCTTTTCTTCTCTTTTCTTTCTTTTTTTCCCCCTTTGATTTAGCCCCGCCCCTCCTTTTTAACCCTTTTGTTAAAGACGAAGACAAGCTACTTATACATATACCAGGCTCTCAGATATATGGTACAGATACAGAGCCTTCATACACAGAGCCCTATCATCGTAGTCTGTAGTCTATCGACTGTACTCTGTAGTAGATCTATCCTCGCTCCTCGCATGCAGGGACGTTATTGTTATTCTTGTTACTCGTACTCCATACATCCAACCCATCAACCCACCAACCTACCGTCCCAGCGTCCCATCGTCCCATCGTCCCGCTGTATAGATACTTGTACGTAGCGCTGCAGGCGGGGCAGCAGGGCAGCAGGGCAGCAGGGCAGCAGGGATGAGGGATGTTATATGCCATATGCCATATGCCAGGTACAGGTATGCTCGTGAATCGTGACCTATGACCTATGATGTCTGGCCTCGTCATGGGACCATTGGACGCGTCCTAGTCCTGGTCCTCGGTTCTTCTGCTCATCCTCTGTTATCCTATTATCCTATCATACTCTGTTCCTATTCTATTCCTATTCTATGCCTGTTGGTTTCAATTTATTTTTCAGATACAGGTACGGATACATTCTTCTGTAGTCCGTAGTCCGTAGTCCGTAATCCACACGTGGACTTAGTGGCGTCACTTGGCACTTGTCATTTGTCAATTGTCAATTGTCGACTAAAGACATACAAGACATAAGACGAGACGAAAGACTAATACAACGATTCTAAAGACTAAAATAATGACGCTGTTGCCTAACGCATAACGCTTAATGTCTAGTCCCTAACGCATCAACATCATCAACATTTCGACAGATCAACATATCGTCATCCGATAACTGATAACTATAAGTGATAGCTATAGCTGAGAAATATAGCTGAGAAATATAGCTGAGAAATATAGCTGAGAAATATAGCTGATGACTATAATTGACTCAATCGCATAAACTCAAGTCTGCCTTCATACCTACCTAGACAAAATTTAAATATAAATTTACATACAAGACAAGTTATAGCCCCCACTGCCCTGCTCGTCAGTCTAGTTTCGTTCGTCTACTGCTTCTACTGTTGCGCGCAGTCAGCGTCAGCAGTAGAAATCAGTAGTCAGCACTCAGCGGTAGCAGTCAGGCCACTGATATAAAGTTATACGAGCCACCTGACTGACATTGACGTTGACCGTTACGTTGACCTATACCTTGACGTGTCCAGTGCCAGTGGTAGAGTCTGCCAACCAAGCCAAGTTTCTATTTGATTGTTATTTATCCGTTGTCCTCATATTGTTATTTACTCACCGTTCTCATTGTTATACCACCTCCCCTCCCCGTCTCCGGCTCTCACGGGCATAAGAGCAATTGCATCGATTAAAGTAACAAATACAACATCAACATTCCAATTTCACATTCTACCAGAATTGTACCATTCTACCATCTGCAACTCGAGTCCCGAGCTAGAGCTAGGACATACATACAGCATACAGCATACAGGCATACAGGTAGACAACTACAGACTACCTTACATACACATACACATACACATACACATACAACATACAACATACAACATTTAAACGACCTCAACCTCAAATCCAACACTACAAGTCGAATAACTAGAAACTACCTTACATTGTATAAAGACAAGAATAAGTGCCTGCACAATGGACAAGACTCGCGCTACCACCACCACCACCACCACCGCCGCCAACGACGATACCAACAACAACAACAACAGTGGTACTCAAAACAATGACACACCCGCACACTCCCACGTCCAGGCAATCCATACGTCCCTCACCGCCACCGCCACCAACAACAATAGTCAAAACAACGGTAACGGCAAAAACAACGGCAAAAACAAAAGCACCACGCACCTCGGCAACGACGGGGTCCTACGTGCCTTTGCGCCCGACGGGACCGTGCTCGCGCACCACGCGCTGAGTCCGGACGAAATTGCAGTCGAAGTGGACATGCAGCTTCATGCGTGTAGATTGTATCTGGCTAATTATCCCAATGGCTGGGCTCGGGCCGGCGGAGCAGAAGAACCGCCCTCGTCAACCGAGGGAACCCACGAAATACAACAGCGCCCGTCAAGCCACGAAACACAGCAGCAGACAAGTCAAGGACAGCAGACGAGTAAAGCAATAGAAGCGCGTCTCAAAGCATTGGTCGAGCAGCGGGTGGACGGTCGCGAGGTCCCGCTGGAGAAGCGACAGGATCCGGATATGTCGGTTCTGCCGCCTGCCGTGGTCAAGTGGCGAGAAGAGAACCAGGAGCGGGAGAGACGGAGGGGGGCAAGACGGGAAAAGAGGAAACAAGAGGGGAGGGAAGAGGAAGAGGATAGTGAGGATAGTGAGAGCGAGGAGGAGGGATCTGGGTGGGGTGCGCCGCCGTCGACGCCGTGGAGGGCGTGATGCAGAAGAAATGCTGGGCAGATGACTGTCAATATCGATAACAGATAAAGCAGTGTGGAAAGACTGATATGCATGTAACGTTCACAATATTGACCATGGCATTTGACAAGTGGTAGGTAAAAAAAAAAGTCTATTTAGCGCTATGCTGTCTATAACAAAGGAAAAGTGGAAAGCGCCAATGCAGGTCTAGCAAATAGAGATCTAGCTCTAAGCCATCTAGCAAGATTATACGTAGCAGCATCAAAGGACCAGGAGTTAGTCAACTCCCGTGGCTTTTACACATGCATCTTTATCATGTGTGACTGAAATGTGAGAGGGAATCGTAAATTTACTGGCCGTGAACCTTGTTGAAGTACTCCTTGGAGTCGGTGGGAGTAGCCTTGATGGTCTCGGCACCGGGGTTCCAGTTGGCAGGGCAGACCTCGCCGAACTCGTCGGTGAACTTGAAGGCATCGACAAGACGGACGGCCTCGTCGACGCTGCGGCCAACGGGAAGGTCGTTGATGGTGATCTATCAGAATTAGTATAGTCCGGGGGGGATGATAAAAGATTGAGGGGAGGTGAGACAAACCTGGCGAAGGATGCCGTTGGGGTCAATGAGGAAGAGACCACGGAGGGCGACACCGGCCTCCTCAATCAAGACGCCATAGTCACGGCTAATCTTCTGGTTCTTGTCGGAGAGCAAGGGGATCTTGACCTCGCCGAGACCGCCGTTCTTGCGGGCAGTGGTGCTCCAGGAGAGCAAGCTGTACTCGGAGTCGGTGGAGGCGAAGAGGACCTCAGCACCACGCTTCTGGAACTCGGCAACCGAGTCGCTGAAGGCGATGATCTCAGTGGGGCAGACGAAAGTCCAGGCCATGGGGATGAAGGCGAGGATGACCCATTTGCCCTTGGAGGTGTAGTCGGAGAGCTGGACCTCTACACTCAATATTAATACCATTTAATCATTGAGATGAAAGATGTTGACTTCAACCAGGACTGGGGGGAACATACCCTCAAAAGAACCGTCAATGACGGCGGTGGCCTTGAAGGCCGGGGCGGGGTGCTGGATGCGAGCGATGCCGGAAGACATTTTGAAGAAATGTATGAAAATTAACGGAAGATGTGGTTAATTGTAGAAGTGGTGATGATGATGATGATGGTGATGATGAGAAAAGTGTCGAGACGAGGGAGAGATAGCATATATAAATTTCGGCACCGGGGGACCAAACGGGTGGATTTGCTGACAACAGCCGACCCAGCCAGAACACCATGTTGAGGTAAGCGTTGCGCTCCCACTAACTTATCCTCTCCCACTACAAGAGACGTGTGTAAGGGACGATTCTTGTGGTCTGTCGGGACCGAATTATCTCATCCCGACCCCTGTCTGACTAAAACAAGGTTGATCTAATCCGCCGAATAAACTCTGTACCTGGCACCACACCATTCTTGCTGCCACTATCACTTATCTGCCGGCCACAGTTACTGATCTTTACCATCTTACAATTAATCATACCAAAGAGACCCTCTCTCAATGACTCTATACTCAGTAGATATCTGGTATTCCCATGAATCATTGACATTCATATCCTTTACAATATACATCATAGCAGACACAGTATCATCTATTCTCTGGTACGTCAGGCCGAGTTCGGTGCGGTCGGCGGCACCTACGAGAACGCCACCACACTAAATCAAAGGTGGTTGGATCCTTGAGCATCCGTTTGATAAGACTTGTGTATCTATACTTCTATACCCCATGTATCATTCATGCTCGCAAGTACAGATACTTTGGATCGGTTTGCTATCCGTAATGCCAAGCCGATTGCCGGTACTACGTAGTCCACCATCCACCACTTGTACAAAGGTACACTCTGTCCTCTATGAGTTATGAGCTAACTGATGTTCCCCAGTCGATATCCGATATCAGGATCCAGGATCCAAGATCCGCATTATTCTCGTTCTGTATTTGTACTTTGTCCTCTATGCAGTGTATGCAGTATGTTTGAAGGTTAGATGCTATTGTATAGAGCCACTCGTACTTTGTACGGTATGCTAGATGCTGTGCTCTCCCACCAGACCGGCATACTGCCGGCTGCTGTCAGTCGTTGCAGTCGAGCGATACAATACTACAGTAATCCATAGACACCTCCTGCGCCCTCGACAATCGACCTACAGGGTACTCATGCTCAATATTACCTACCGTAGTTAACCAGTGCCGCACTACGTGTACCTCCTACTCCCACCACCTTTTACCTTATCTCTCTATCCGTACTTTGTACTTTGTACTTTGAACTTTGTACTATGGGACTGGAATTGCAATACTGTAGGTAGGTAGACGTGCGAAGTGCACAAATCACATCATATCCGTGCACAGCAATTGCAGTCCTGCAGTCCGAGGCCCAGCGTGAATGACGTGCTGCAGATATAAGTACAATATTCACTAAAAGACCAGGTAAGTATCAATGTTCAGAGAAGTACCGCAGTATGCAAAGCCTACAGCGCAGGGAGCGCTATACAGTAGAGTACTGTAGTAATCAACCATTTCAAAGCAATGGGTCGAGAACTCGCGGGTTATATAACTAAGGTAAAATGTGGGGATACCGGATTACCTACCGTACAGGTTCGCGAACGGTGAGCCCCACGTGTTTTACATGGCTTCATCCCTGGCTGCGTGCTGAATACCGCTCACTAGCTATACAATGGAAATAGATTAAAATAAAATAAAATAAAAACACAATGACCATATACATGATGAAAATAATAACGAATATAAATTTGATGAGCACAAGGGAAATTAATATTCATTATATATTCACAGCAACTCTTTCGCTGTACATGAAGCCTGACTTAGATACAGAGAAGAAACGATATAAACAATATACCGACCCATGGATTCGAAACATGGGGTAACGAGGATGATCAAGCCTTGTACATGTAAAAAGAGGATAAATAAGAAAGAAGATAAGGATATCTAACAAAGTTTATCCAGAAACTATTCTCCCCTGTACTTTGTACTGCGGGATAAATGTACACAAGTAATAAAGAAATAATGAGAAACAAAGCCTATAAGAATTGCTGTACAAAATGCTCCGCTCCAATGCTCAACTTTTAATCAAAAGCCCTCGCTCATTTGTAACATGTGGCCCATTTTCTCAATCTGTCAAAAAAGTTAATATCAATATACTCTTCAATAATACTCTACTGAATCAATATACTCTTCAGTAGACGGAAAGAAACTCACCTTGGTGCGCAGGTATCCGCCCACCTCCGGACTATTAAACCCCTGCTTGCCATGACTTCGCCAGGCAAGCGGAACCATGGCCACTCTCTCCTTGACCGTGACTTCACGGTTGGGCCCCTCCACCGCACGAATCTTGTCCGGATTATTCGTCAGGAGCCGAATGCCCGTATCGCCTCCGAGCCCGAGGTCTACCAGCATCGCCGTGGCGAGACCATAGCTACGCGCATCAGCGGGATGGCGCAGAATCAGGTTTGCCTCTACCGTGTCGGATCCCAGGTCCTGCAGATTGTATGCCTTGAGCTTTTCGCCGAGCCCAATGCCTCGACCTTCTTGCCGTAGGTAGATGATAACGCCGCCGCTGCTGCTCGCAGACGGTAGTGCCATAAGCCGTGCCGCTTCGTCGAGTTGCTCTCCGCAGTCGCAGCGAGCAGACCAGGCGGTCTCGCCAGTGTAGCATTCAGAGTGGATTCGGACAAGAGGTGAGTTAATGGAAGCGGGAGGTGCTGTTGCTGCTGAAGAGGTAGGCGTAGGATTATTAGATGACAATGGTGATGATGATGGTGCGCTGGTAATCTTCGAAGGAGGCTGGCGTGGTACAGCGCTAGGAACAGGAGAACTGTGTCCTATCTGATCCACCACGCTCTTAAGTTTCTGTTGCTGACTCGGCCCCGACTGTGGTTCTAATCGACTGGATGTTCGTCCAGGGTACAATCTCCCCGTGTAAGCGCCTCGTATCATTCGATCCATTTCTGTCTCGCCCGGCCGCGGGGCATCTAACGATTGGGATCGGATTTGCGAGCCAAATACTATAGCCAAGTGTTCTTTGTTGTCAACATTATTCTGGTACAGATGAAGAAACATTTCAGTGCCGGTAGTTGTAGGGATACGTGCGCGCACGACGCAATTGACCTCCGGCAGCGCCTCGAGAAGCCGTTGTGGCTCTTCATTTGACGTATCGACCGGTATTGATTCCGCCTCACGACTTATCGCAGGAGTCCCTGTCCCAGGTGTCGCGGGCGGCGTAAAAGCTGGACTGATGAGTGCTGGCGGGGGATTCTCATGGCGGAGATCAGAAATCGTCTGAGCAAATGGATACTCGACCGGTTCCAGCACGGGCGAGACGTGCGCTGGAAGTTGTTCGCTCATTTTTGTGGCTAGAAACGAAAAACTTCAAGCGTTGAAAATTAGAATAGTGGAGAATTGGAGGGTATTGACAGGAGGGGCGTTGCAATTGTGATTGTGAATTAACTTCGAAAATCACTCTGTGTCAGCGCTCAGTCATGATACTGTAATCAGGGACCCTGCGGCTTCGGCGATGGTGGCTGAACCCGCCGATACCTCGGTGGGGGTAGACGCATAACTGAAGAATGGGGAGGTTTAACCGACCGCCGCAGAATGCAAAAGAATCGAATGCAACCCCGCGGACGAATTCTTACTCGCATTACAGAGTACTCTATCAATTTGTCACAATACCCATTTAACATTTCTTCTACATATTGAAAACCGTTCGAGGCTTGAAATAGTTTCCAGAGTATATTTTGCTTTCAGCCGGGACATTAATTTTTGTACTCAACGGTTACTGCACGTGCGATCACACAAGCATAGACAAACAACCAAGAATCATTATGCAATAAGACATGCTAAATTGTCCAGAAATCATATCTTCTTGTGCCTATGACGGTACTAACCAGCTCCTCCTGGGCAAGAGCCAAAAGAATGAGAGAAATAATACTATTATTCTGAATGACTGGCAATCTGTCTTCATCCCTGCGCCGAGAAGAGAATTTGTAACAAGTCGTATATGGGTTGCCAATGATTGTAGCACGCCAAACTTGCAAAGCGTAGTGTCGCTCTTTTCATCATAAAAAAGATGTAGGAGCCGACAGCACCTTATAATACGCCCTTTGATGGAGCGAAGGGCACTCCAAGTCGGCAGGACTATTTGGACATATGAATAGCCCAAGCAAATGAAGCTGAAGGATGACGGTAATGAAATTTCACCTTGTACCGGAGTGAAGGTTCGTCATACCGCAGATGTGAATCTCGTGGCGTGTAAATGACTCCATGATTGAGGGTCTCAGACCCTTGGTTTGCTAGTGACATCTGAGCAAGCAAATACAGGATAGCCTCCACTATAGTCCATGATCTCGATGAAAGATAATCTTCGGGTCCTGACTCCTGCGCTCATCACTGTTGGGTTTAGCTGCCATAAAGGCGCGCATAAAATCAAGATGGAGAAGTCCTAAGTCGCATGTCATTCGTCACGGCCACCACGCTCAAGGCCGCCTCTTCCCCGTCGGACACGCTCTCCAAGGTCAAGCTCGCCAGCTTTTCTGTTAAGGCCGCTGATAAAGTCACCTCTACCACCAAACTTGGAGGACCGAGCCCGTGCTGCATCTTCTGACTCGCGCTCAGCTTTCTCCCTCTCTGCAATAGCCGCCAGTCTTTGTTCACGATCGGTGTCCAGTTGAGATGCATCCTGCTGCATGGCGGCCAATTTCGCGGCACGCGTCTCTTCGGCCGATGGTCCAGAGCTACCACTGCCATTTTGCTGACGATCATGACCATTCCTGTAATCGTTGCGAAAACCATTTCGACCGGAGTAACTCTCCTTGAGGCCCCTTTCGCCAGAACGATCCTGCTGCTCACGGTGACTGTATGAATCCCCATTTCTGTAGTCTTTTCTGTAGCCATTTCGATCTGGTGATTTGTGCCGAGTCAAGCCGTTCTTCTCACGGCCGGGGGATCGTGATCTTGAGCGAGAAGGTGTGTAGGATCTCCGACGATGGTGGTGACGCCGCCGGTAACTATCTTCCTCTTCGTCATCCCTTCTGCGTCTACTGCTCCGGTGGTAGTCGCCATAGTCATCTTTGTCGTCGTAGCGACGACTGCGTCTATCCTCATCGTCTTCCCGCCTTCTTCGATGACTTCTATGGTAGTGGTCCCTGTCATCATCACGGTGTCGGTGGCGATGGCGTTTTCGTTCTGAATCTCGACTCTTCTCGTCAGCACCAGCTGCTTTAAGGAGCTGCCGTCGCCGGCTCGGGTCATTCATCATTGCTTCGTAAGCTGCTTGTTCTTGCTTTTTGATGGCAAGCATGGGATCGTCCCGGACCTTTGCTGCCGTGTCTCGAACCGTATTCGCGCTCTGCAATGCCATGAATGATCCCTCGTCTGCCGCCTTCTCCAACTTCTTGTGCTCGGTGCCCTTGATCAGAGGATCAATCCTTCGTTTTCCAAGCAGATATCCTTCCATCTCCTCCGTCGTACCGGCTTGACCATCTGATGGACCAGAATACATCCAGTCCACACGGTTCGCCCGCTTATTTCCTCCGGCTGCTTCTTGCATTTGCTGCAGTTCCTGAATCTGTCGCTCCTCCTGTCTCTCCTTCATGATCTGTTCGATCTTCTTGCGCTCATCCAGCGCCTTCTTTTCCTCTTCCCACACCCGGCGCTGATTGCTCATCAGCACGGGGTGCCATGATTTCTTCAGATTGAGATCGCCGCCACCCATTTTCGAGGTTTGTTATTGTCGGAGAGAATTAAAAAAGAGTCGTAATACGTTGTTGCGTCCAAACGGACTGGAGGGAGCGCTCAGAAAAGTTCTCTTGACTCAAAAGGCCCTGATAACCATGCGACAATCTCGAGATAAACCCAAAATTGAAAGCGAGCGGCGTCACTGGTTATTGGAACGCGGTTGCGTGCTGCGAATGTGAAGATCCCAGAAAGGCGTGGCGGCGATATCGCTTGGAAAACGCGGAGGCGAACAGGCGAACGAGGGAAGCGGCCAGGCGGCTTGTCTACCGAACTGACGGCTACTGGGTCTCACCTGTTGCGTCGCATCACCTCAAGTTCGCTGCAAGCATTCTATCGAATTAAAAGCATTAAGCGGTGGCAATGTGAATATATTCATAACCTAAAATCTACACAATAATGATGCTTTTACTTTTAAATCAAACTTGAATAGTATCAGTCTCTATCGGTGTGCATAGCCCGAGAAGACTATTTACCGCCCAAAGACCATAGACCATTGACCAAAACACTAGGGTAATCCGTAAGCCATCTATTTGATTCCGAGTCATAATTTTTGTATCATGTCATATCCCCTCTGATCTGCACGCTTGACAGAAGGAGGAAGCTAAAGATTTCCTTCATTGCTCAAGCATCTCGGGGTGAAATGGCTTGGCACTCCTTGGGAAAACACGCTTATACAAACTGATGCCGACGGCATCCTGGGGATTGATAGGACCATCAAATGTGGCCTTGAAGTATCCATGAGTACCCAAGCTCTCTTTGATGAAGCCGCTGCGGCCACGTCTGGTCCACAAAGGCATGGCCTTGAACCACGCGACGTCCTCGGTGTTGAAGAACATGTACCGGATCGTGACGACCTTCTTATTGATCTTGAACGGATGTCCTGTGAGAATGACACGCTTGGCAACCACACGGCTTCGGTCCGGAGCCTGGGCAGTGCCGGTACCAATGAGTTCTAAGGGAACATTGGCATCGTCACTTTCACCCTCACCCTCGCCGTCCACGGCCATTTCTTTATCTTCGTCGCCATTAGCTGAGGGCGCCTGGTCTCCGTCAGTTGCGCCAGCAGACTTCTTCTTGAAGAAGAGTATTGGTACCGAACCCCATGTCAAAGGTCCGATGAAAGTAGCCATCGTGGTCGCGCCAGGATGTAAGAAGCGGTCAAACTTGTGAACGTTGTTTGGCGAGTTACCCATGGCGGAGAAGACAGGATTGATAACAATTCGGCGTGGGCCACATTGCATGATCAACTCCTCTTTGGCCTTTATTGGGTTGGGGTAATCCGTGGACAGCGTCATGCTAACGTTCGCGACAGTGCGCTTATGCTCATGCCGCAGCAGGGAGTAGACTGCCAGTGGCTCACTTGGGGAGTAAGTCTTTTGCAGAGACAAAGGCACGTTGCGGAGGTGAATGTCCACAAGAGTGCCGGGCTATATGCAATTTCAACTTGATTAGACAATGTGGTTCACAAGAATCCAACCGAGGGTTTTTGAAACTAACCTTGACACCGCCGACAAGGGCTTCCCTGGCGACCTGGCTTCTGACACCCTTGTAATTGGGCACATCGAGAAGGCGATACCATTCTTCCGGTTCGTGTCCACGATCCTCGGACGTTTCCCAGTGACTTGATCTTAAGCTCTTCAGTCCACGGTATCTGGCCAGACGCTCACGAGCGAGCATATGCGGGTGGAGCTCAATCTCATCGGGGAATTCGAGATCTTCCTCCGCCTCAGTCTTGCGCTGTTTCCGGTATTCTGCTATTTGCTCCGCTTCCTCCTCGGGGGAGGGGTCGACAAACATCTCGGACTGGGGATACTCCGAGGGCGCAGCCTCAGTGGGCTCGCGCTGGCCAGAGTGATCAAGCCCTTCCATGCCATCTTGCGGCAAAGCGGGGGCGTCCGTTGCCATGTCTTCATCATCTTCTTCATCGTCCTGGTAATCAATGTCCTCCAGATCAGAGCCAGAGTCGGAGACATCTCCTAAGTACCATGCAGACTGGTACTTGGAAGTTCCTTTGGGGAGCCTCTTTGGGACCTTTTCGTCGTCCTCATCACCGTCAGAGAAATAATGGTGTTCGTCCAACAAAACACCTTTTCGATCCTGAATCGGCTCGTTCATCATTTCATCTGTATCGTCCATATGGACCTCTTCAGGTGCAAGTTCGTTAAGGTCATCCTGATCCTCTGTGGGCTGGTCTACAATCTTTTCCTTGCCCTCGTCGTCTACTGCCATTTCGTCGGTGCGGCTGCTCTTCTTGCGGGCTTCCGTGGGAACTTCGACGATTTTCTCAATCTGGAAATCACCCCAGTCGCCCACTTGTACAATTCGGTCTGCTTTGAGACCTTTGCCTCTAACATGACCTCTGATGACGACCTCGCCGACCTGATCAGGCTCAGTGGCCTCACCCGGCCATCTAACCTCCTCTGCGAGCAACCAGCTGCGCTCGTCTCGCCATCTAATACCCTTTGGTGTGGTTGTACATAAGGATCGGATAACATTCGCGCAGTCTTGTCTTGAGTCCAGAGAATGGACTTTATCTTGAGTAGGGAAGAAATGGGTGATGAATGACTTGAGAGAAGCAATGACCTGTGGTCGGCGTTTGGGGGGATCTATTTTCTCAATGCCCTATTGTAAAATTAGTATAAGAGCTTCTTGGAAGGAGCGCATATCAAAACCATACTTGGACTGCAGTCAACACGTTAGAGACACCTTGTCCCTCAATGCTACGGAGCATCAGCTCTCCCATCTCGTCTACCTCGTTTTCCGGCGAAAGTAGAAACACGATAAAATCAGCCGCACGAGCCGCATCGAGCGCCGATAGAATATCCTTCTTGGCAACAATGTATTCGATTTTCTGCTTAAATCTGTCCACAGAAACCTGCAAGAGTCCGGCAGCAGGAACGTCGCTTTCGATATCGATGCTTGAGTTGAGAGATTTCACTGCCGCTGCTGCGTCAAGCCCCTCACATAGAGGAATAACAGCAACGAGCCTCGGTGCTCCGTCCTTGCCAGAGAAGATGCTGGTTGCCTTGGTGTGCTCTAGACGCTTTGCATTTTGTTTCTGGCGAGCTTGATTTCTCCGATCGAATTTCGACATGACTTGCTGGTGCGGGGTGCGCCTTTGTCCTCTTTCGCTTTGCTCAACCTTTCCTATGCAAGGGTCAGTATGGACTATTTAGAGCTCAGGTTGGGGAGATACTCACCTTTGGACTTCTCCTTTAGAGCATTCTTCGAGGCATGCCGTGACTTGTAAGGCTTATGTGAAGATTTGGTTGTGTTGCGGTGGTGATGAGCACCCGCAATTGGAGCCATGGTCGGACCGGCCTTGAACCTAAACGGTAAGGAATCCAGTTTGTCGATCGGCCGACAAATGAGGGAGTGCTTTGCGAACTTTGGCTTCAACACAAAAATCTCACGGACGAGAGAATGGCCATCGAAATACTCAAATAATTGATTGTGCGGTGTGGCGATACGATTAGATCGATTAGATCTGGAAAATTTCAAATCTTATCTGATCATCCAATCAATTGTGTCTTTTTTGTCGTTCCGGCTCGCGAACTTTTTGTCGGAGGAAACAGCAAGCTCACCGCAAACCACACATTTCCCGTTCCACGCAGGCCGAGGGTTGACAATTCAAAATGGAGGTCGAAAAGGCGCAGGCTGAGAGAAAACACTCTCAGCCCAAGAAGGGCAAGGAGTCGAAGGATTCTGAGGCTATAGTTGCGAAACGCCGCGCGGAAGAAGCCCATCAGCAATATGGACGAGGCCGCAAGATTCAAACCGGCACCGTTCGAGACAAGAAATTGCGCAGCAACCTCAAGGCACTGGAAAACAAATACAAGGATGCGACAGTCAAGGCGCGTGATGCAGAGATTTTGCTTGAGAACGAATCCGGACTTCTCGAGCCTGAGAATGAAATGGAAAAGACGTACAAAGTCCGCCAAGACGACATTCAGGCAGAGTTACCCATGGAAACAGCGAAGAAGGGATTTGAATTGAAGCTAGAAGGTTTGGGTCCGTACACAGCAGATTATACACGAAATGGCAGAAGTCTCTTGCTTGCTGGCCGCAAGGGTCATATTGCGACCATGGATTGGAGAGATGGCAAGCTTGGCTGTGAAATGCAATTGGGAGAAACAGTGCGCGATGCGAAGTGGCTCCATAATGATCAATACTTTGCCGTGGCACAGAAGAAATATGTGTACATCTACGATCATGCCGGCGTCGAGCTCCACTGTTTACAGAAGCATATTGAGGTTACAAACATGGAGTTCCTGCCCTACCATTTCCTCCTGGCGACAGTGGTATGTGGGCGTCAAGCTGTTTCTTTCCCAGCTCTTGCAAGTAAAACTGACTTTATATCAGGGAAATGCTGGTTATCTCAAATATCAAGACACGTCAACCGGCCAGATGGTTATTGAAATTCCTACGAAGATGGGCTCACCAACATCGCTCACACAAAATCCTTCCAATGCTATCCTCCATATGGGCCACCAGAATGGTTCTGTGACGCTCTGGTCACCAAACTCTACGACGCCATTGGTGAAGTTGCTGGCTCACCGTGGCCCGGTTCGGTCGCTGGCCGTTGACCGAGAGGGACGTTACATGGTATCAACTGGACAAGATTTGAAGATGTCAGTATGGGATATTCGCATGTTCAAGGAAGTAAACAACTACTTTTTGCGCCAGCCAGGATCATCTGTAGCCATTAGTGATCGTGGCCTCACCGCAGTGGGATGGGGCACCCAAACCTCCGTTTGGCAGGGCTTGTTCAACAAGTCTCTGGCAGACCAGGAGAAGATCCAGTCTCCGTACATGTCATGGGGTGGTGAAGGAAACCGAATCGAACGGGTGCGATGGTGTCCATTCGAAGATGTGCTTGGCATTTCGCACAATGCCGGATTCAGCAGCATCATTGTTCCTGGAGCAGGTGAACCTAACTTTGATGCTCTCGAAGTCAACCCTTACGAGAACAGCAAGCAACGACAAGAGGCTGAGGTGCGTGGCTTGTTGAACAAGCTGCAACCTGAAATGATCTCCTTGAACCCCGACTATATTGGTAGACTCGACGTTGCTTCCGAGCAGACTCGCAGAGCTGAAGCCGACTTGGACCGCAAGCCGGAGGATCCTATTGCGAACCTGAAGAACCGTGGCCGTGGAAAGAACAGCAGTCTCCGTAAACACCTTCGGAAGAAGGGAAGCAAAAACATTATTGACGACAAGCGGCTGAGAATCGAAGCTCTGAGGAAGGAGACACATAAGCGACACAAGGCAAACTTTAAAACGAGGGCAGAAGAGCTTGGCCCTGCTCTCGCAAGATTCGAAAGGAAAACCGCTTAAGGCGGATTTTTGTCAGACCATTGCATTGCTTCAAAAATTTCCCTTCTCGGCACGGTTCCAGTGTTGGCGCAGGATGTTTTGTTTAGATCAGCATGGGCGGCGTTTTTGGTAAAATGGCACATGGGATACCAGCTCCCTGTTTACAGATCTAGTGCAAGAAAAGTTCGTTGTCATCTACAGTGAATACGGTGGTCTACAAGACTACTTATCGATTCTACAACCTTACAATTTCTACTACCTGTCTGAAAGATTTCTATTATTTATTTCTCCTGTGAAGCGAATGTGAACCCTTGTGGTCAATCATCGCAGTATGTTTTAGAAATCATACGCAGTGATTGCCTGAAACGTTGACTTATCCCATTATCTTGGAAATAGAATGATTACAGGCTCACTTTGCATTCATCGGAGTAATTTCAGCTCAAATTGTCCACTCATTTTTGGCGAAATCGAATTTCTTCAGAAGCAGATTTATGCAACAATGCGTTGGCTTGCGGCAGCCTTGTAGTGGCGAAGTTCAACGCGAATAGACACTCGCCCAAGGGTTTTGCTGACAGTGTTTGTTACGGTGAGAACAGGAGCTCTAACGACTTTAAAATATCAGCTGTAATCCAATCACGAATATTAACGCCTCAGTCAATCTCTACCCTCATCAGACGCCTGTTTTATCTTCTTTCCTGAACCGACTGCATACAGTTGAGTAGTGTATGAATCCAACATCAGCTCCTTACCATGATTTACTCGTATTCAATCCAACGGCCTGGCCAACAGAAAGCAACTTGCGAGGCAGCTGAGCTGATAAATAGCATGCTTGGAAACCATCCATGTACAATATAATATCAGACCTACCGCGTGGGGAAAGTGGGGCCGCTCGTCACCATCATGACGATGACGAGTGGAGCGTGCTCAATACATATGCGGGGGAATCATTACAGATGATCGATATTTCCAGGCGTGCTTTTCCATTCTAATTGGCAAAAACCCGTCCTCTCATTGATCATGATCGTATCCTCCGAAGGCACATGGCAAGCCGCTGCCGAGCGCAAGCGGGCTGAGGTCGCAAAGCTACTGGGGCCATATACGATTCCTGGAGATGCTATTCCGCCTCCAGCAGAGCTTCCAGATGCAACAAATTTCCCTAGAGCTTACCTCGAGCCGAGGGAAATTGAATTCACCGAGAAACTGTCCATCGAAGAGCTTCTGGGAAAGCTTGCACGTCGGGAGATCACAGCTAAAGAAGTCACTCTAGCATTTTGCAAACGCGCTGCAATTGCTCATCAAGTGGTACATAAGTCTCGAGATTTGTTTTGTTCCTTTTATTAAACGCAGTGTGTAAAGTTTTATGAGAGGCTGTTGCATTAATTGTTTCTTTTTTCCGCTTTTGAAACTTGCTCTTATCGATTTCACACTAACTGTTGCATGTAGACAAACTGCCTGAGCGATGTTCTCTTTCAGCAAGCACTTGCCCAAGCCGATGAGCTTGATGCATATATTGCTGCTCATGGGAAACCAATTGGCAGGCTACATGGTCTCCCAGTCAGCTGGAAAGACCAGATCCGCGTCGAAGGTGCAGAGACCACTGTAGGTTATATCAGTAACTTAGGCCGGAAAGAAACAGCGAAGGACGAGGCACTTTTGGTCAAAGAGTTGAGAGAGCTCGGAGCAGTCATCTATGCTAAGACCAATGTTCCAACAGCACTAATGGTAAGTAAAAATTGCATAACCCTGGGTGATTTAGGCTCTTGGCTCTCCTGAGAATTGGGAACGCCTGCGATGAAGCAGACTGTTCCAGCATACACTGGACGCCACAGCTTACCAGGAAAATAGGCCATTGACACCAACAACAATATCATTGGGTACACCTGGAATGCGCGCAATCGTTTGGTGTCCGCAGGCGGGTCATCTGGAGGTGAAGCTTCACTATTGGCAATGAAGGGGAGTATTATCGGATTTGGAACAGATATTGGTAAGTATTGGCATGGCTAGATTTACCCATTTCGATCTCTCTTGATTTACTTTACTTTCTTTCTTTCCAGACTTGACGACCTGAGGGAGAAGACCGGCAATACTGACAATCATATAGCCGCATCCATTCGTCTTCCAGCCGCTTTCCAAGGCTTGTATGGCCTTAAACCATCTATTGGCAGATTACCATGGTCCAAGATTGCCGGCAGCGTACGTATTTCCCGTAATGCTCATAAAAAGAAATCTTCTCAATCTGACTCTGTATATATCCAGATGGAAGGCCAAGAACTCGTCAGCCCTGTTGTCGGTCCCATGGGCCACAGAGTCGACGATCTAGAAGTCATCACGAAATCCATTCTTTCAACACAACCATGGCTGCACGACCCAACAGTTGTGAACATGCCATGGCGTCAGAGCGAAACTGAAGCGGTCGCAAAGCATGCCAAGTCGGGAGGTCTCGCCTTTGGTGTCCTCCGCAGCGACGGGATAGTCCTGCCCCATCCTCCCATTACTCGTGCTATTGATGAGACTGTTGCAAAGCTCAAGGCTCATGGACACGAAGTACGTATTACTCACCGACTTCATTTGCCGGTGTACTATCCCTCAAAGACACGTGGTCCATCTGGGCAGTTGAAACTAACGCCGAATCTCTTTTCAGGTCATCGAATGGGAGCCACCATCCCACAAAGAAGCTTTTGAAATCATTGTACGTTCCTTCTTCCCTTCTTCTCCTTCTTCTCCTTCTTCTATCTGTCTTTTCCCTCTCTTCAAAGTCTTCTCTATTCCCCACAAAATCCTATAATCCCACACCTATCAACTCCTAGCCCTCGTTCCTATCACCTTCCAACTCGCCAATATAGAACAAAAACCTCCCTCGCACCCACTACATTTAACAGACCACTGACCAATCGCCAGTGGAGCCTCTTCGTCATGGACGGCGGCAACGACATCCACTCTTCTATCGGGTCTAGCGGCGAGCCCGTTGTCCCTCAGATTGCCAACATCTACGGCTCTTCTCCGGGCCATTTGACACCCAAGACCGTCAACGAGAGCTGGAGCTACGCCCTCCGCCGGAATGCATATCAGACCGCATACTTAGAATACTGGAACAGCACGGCCTCGAAGACGTCTACTGGTCGCGCAGTCGACTTTTTCATTCTGCCTATTGCTCCGACGGCGTCATATCTTCCTGGCCAAGCGATTTATCCGGGATACACGGGCGTCATTAACGCTTTGGATTATACGGCTATTTCTGTGCCAGTCACGACGGTCGATAAGGCGCGTGATCTGGCTGCGGCTGATGCTGGGCGTCAGAGGGGAGAGTATTTGGGTGAGATGGACGAGCAGGTGTGGAAACAATGTGAGTTCATCCAAAGTGGATTCATTTCCCTTCTTTCCAAAAGGAGGTGAAGGAAAAAATGCTCATACGTGTATTCGAACTGCAGATGATCCGAACTTGTTCCATGGAACGCCAGTAGGTCTTCAACTAGTCGGAAGACGACTGGAAGAGGAGCGAGTGCTTGCTGCTGCGGCGGAGCTGGGTCGCTGCCTCTCGGAATAAGAGGGGTAAGGATATCTCGAGCTCTTCCTTAATGAGCAAATGGGATGGACTTAAGAATCTGGTTTCTTTACTGGAATGAACTGATGATTTTAATGCAATGTGATGAAGTATATTGAATGATATACACAGTACTGTACAAGAATAGGTATATAAAGGCGAAAAGAATGATAGCACAATAACGCCGGAACGATATGATGAGATGCCGTTATGGCTGAGAATGCTAGGGAAAGAAATAAAATAAACAGAAAAGCGTAAAAAAGTACAATCTCGCTCAAAAAGCTACATCACCTCGCGAAAGAACTCGGCGTTACTCGTCCCGGCCCAGTGGGAAAGTTTCTTGCAGAGAGCAAGACACCCTTGACCGAACGAATCTCGTTTCTGAACTTTGTAATGCCATCATCGTCATTCTTGGCGCTTCCCACACCACCAAGTCCCGCGCCGCTAACGGAGCCGAGATACGAGCCTGAGCTAGACCAATACGCCGAACTATACGTGAGCCCATCAAGGTATGTTGAGAGGTCGCGCATGCTGGTAGTCACTTCGGAATTTGTCTCCGCGTCAAGCTCGTGGAACGATACCATCTCGTTCAAATGTCCCTGGAGTGCTTCAATACGGAGTTGCTGCGAAGTCGTGGGATCCGAAGTGCTGTCAGGGACGCCAGAGGTGGTTACTCCGGGTGGGAATAGTCCCGGAACAGGATGCGCCGACAGGCTGTTTGATTGACGACGAGACGTTTGCGTGCCAAAGTCGCGGTGGAAGAGCTCTGTCGGTTCCTCGGACTCGGTATCTAAGTGCTGAGGACCGTCGGTTTCGCCTTCCTCGGATTTAACGAACTTGACAGCGGCCAAGGGAGGGATTTCTGATACGAGTCCTGAGAGCTTCTCGTTCAACGTATCGACGTTGGTCTGCGCGGTAGAGGCGAGAGAATGCCGTGCAGAAGTGAGAGAGTTAAACATGGGCGAGAGAATGTATTTGTTTGCTCCGTAGGTTGCCAGGGCGGCGGCACCGGAGATGTACAGGGTTGTAGCCAGTCGGCTGAGTGTGACGAGAGGCGGTGGCTTGGATGCCTGTACGAGAAATTCTGGATACGTTACTACCGGCGGTGATTCTGAGGGTTTCGTAGAAGACGGTCTAATGTCTGATCGCGACTGGTTCTCGGAGACATTGTCGGCTGAAGTGGGCGAAGGAGGATCGGCCTTTGGTGCATCGCGCAGGAGTGTTTCAATGTCTTCGGATTTTATGTTTTTAGCAGAGAGGAACTTCCGTTTCAGGCTATCAGGAGCATTTCTGATCTCGTCATCCTTGAGGAATTCGGCAGCTGTTTCGAGTTGGAGAGTATATTCGGAATGAGCAGCGTTGTGCTGCTTCG
This sequence comes from Xylona heveae TC161, assembly GCF_001619985.1. NCBI lineage: Eukaryota > Fungi > Ascomycota > Xylonomycetes > Xylonales > Xylonaceae > Xylona > Xylona heveae. The sequence goes on along the minus strand of NW_017264203.1, from coordinate 147,480 downwards.
GTTGAGCTGGCTCGTCTGCGTCCGGCGCATTGTTGTCTGATCTTTCAGTTGAAGATGCTGAATCTGAAATGATATCCGTCTTCTCCCTGTCTCCCTCCTGAGAGGATTTCTTTTGATCTGAAGAGTCTGTCATTGCTGTAGTTGTATGAAAGATAAGGGCGGTTTGTCGTGGAGTTGAATGATGCGGTCACATGTCAGCTATCAAGACCCTCGGCTGCTGAGTCATGAGGAGCGGTGATTGGACAATCGATTCACCGCCTTTGAATCAAGACACACCAATAAGTTATGGACACACCGGATTCTCATCAACCTTCTACTTGGTCTTATGTTCTCTAATTCGATATCATTTTACAATTATACTTTAGTCATCTCTTTTTTGCTTTCTCTCTCTCAATCAAGGCGAGTGAGGTTGAATGGAATGAAAAGCGTGACTGTCATATCGGTGTGACTGTTACAGACACGTATGAGCTACAAGACGGAGCGACCAGCCAAGCGGCCGCGACGGCAGAGCAGCGACTATGATGATCCCGACGACTGGATTCGACCTGACCAAGACATATTCCGAGCACAGGACTCAGGTACCACTTTGTAAGTATATTCCAGTGTCTTTTCCCCTGATGATTCAATTTATTGTACTGCGCGAGTGTTCTTCATCCATGGATTGTTGTGGTTTCAATTGTTTCAAACGCACCTACCACCTTACGAAAGATATACGTCCCTGCCGAAACCCCCAATCAACGCCCAGCCCATGCGAATCACGATCCATGGCTGGGCGTCGCCCCATACAGACACAGCCCGGTAGCCTGCAGGGCTGCCGGGTCATCACATAATAACACAAATAATCCGTCTTATGCCTGAGCACGCTTATTACTGATGCTCCTTGTGGCAAATCATCGCCGAGAGCCCATATCCATCCCAGTGTCTTTTTTTAAAATCTTGTTTTCATATTCTACACTACTCATCGTCTTCACAATGCCGCGGCGATCTCTCCGTCCTCGAGCTGCTCTAACAGAAGATGTCTCTCCCAGCTCGCCCACAGCTACTTCATCACGGCCGCGACGTGCAGCAGCAGCGGCAGTAGCTGCCAGTAATACTACCAGCCCAACGACCGGCCGACACGAGAGTTCGTCTCCCGAAGATCCCAAAAAGACAATCCGATTGACCGTCAACATGTCGTCTAAAGCTCGAGGTGCGATGGATTTGAAGCGAACACGCGACAGCTTTACACCGGGCGAGATTGTGACGGGACCGCGGGGGAGTCGCGCAAAGCGCCCCATTATCGAGGACAGCGGCAGCGAGGACGAAGACGACGACGATGAGGTTGAAGAGGAAGACGAGGTCGGCGACGAGGATGCTGAGGGTGAAAGTGACGATGTACAAGAAGACACGGAAATGGACGATGCTCCTCCCCCGCCCCCCGTCATCAAGAGAATGACGGCTCCTTCGTCAGGGAAGCCGGCGTTGACAGTGACGCCCGCGGACTCTGGCAAAGTAAAGAGCGTGGAGGCAAAGGAAATGGATTTAGATGACGATGACGACGACGAAGAATTATCTGATATTGAGTCTGACGAGGAAGACGAGGAGGGTAACGAGGAGGAAGAAGGCGAAGGTGGAGGTGAGGGAGAAGAAGAGGACGAGGAGGAGGAGGAGGAGGAAGAAGAGGAGGAAGAGGAAGAAGAGGACGAAGAAGGTGAAGAAGCGGAGAGCGGTGACGATGAGACGCCCATGTCTGGCAGTCGGGCCAGCACGCCGGATTACAGCAGAATGACCAAACGGCAACGAAGCCGACTAGACGAGGTCATGAATGCGGACTTGTTGGCGTTGCCATCTGGTGAGTGTTTGTCCTCTATATACCATTCTTTTCACCCCCTGTTCACTCAGTACCTTATCTATCACTACTCACTACCAGGTACCTATCCCATTTCCTTCCTGGCCAATTAATTAACCCCTTTTTTATGAAACTTAGAAAGCAAAGTGAAAAAGCACCTCACGGCAGAAGAACACGCCATGCGCAGAGCCGAAATGGCGCGTCGGCGAAAGAATCTCAGCGAAAAGCGCAACGAAGAGGAAAAGGTATTTATCTTTGTTCTCTCCTACCCCAGTGCTTCCTATCGTACTCACTAACACCATCAGATGGACACCATAAATCGTCTTCTCAAAAAGCAAGCCCCCAAACGCCGCGGCAAGGCCGCAGCAACCGTCACTGAAACCGCCAGCGGAGCAGCAGGCAACGTGACACCCAGTGCTGCCGCTGCCGCTGCGCAGGAAGTCATCCCCGAGAAACCAAAGCCCCATCTCGTCCGCTGGGTCAATTCCCGTGACGGAAGCAGAGTCGGCGTGCCCCAGGAATGGCTCAATGCACCAGTAGGAACAGTATTTGCTGCTGGCCAGGGAAATGGAAAAATAGTTCAAGAGGTGTCTTGATTTCTGTTTCTTTTCTATTCATTAATTCTATCCTTCCTGTCTTCCGGGTTAATCACTTATTTCTTTCTCCCTTTCTTTCCCCTACCGTTTTCTGTTTCATCCTTGCTTCTTTTCCCCTTTCTTTCCCCTGCTGTTTTCTCTTTCCGTTCTTGCTTCTTCTCTATTCATCTCGGATGTTCATCTTGATCTACGGATCATGGCTTATAGCTTTTTTCTACTATTTTCAAAAAATGGGACGGTCGGCGAATGGATCGGCGCTTTTGCTCACCTATTTATTTATTTTATTTCCATTTCCATTTGTTTTTTTTTTTTTTTTTTTTTTCAATTTTTTATCTTTCGTTTTAATCTTCAAGTATCTTCCCCCTTTTGCCGGGTTTGGTTTTACTTCTCTTGATACAATTCTTAAATTAAGCTTTACGTCTTTGTGTCCAAACCATGTGTCAATTGTTAACCATTTACATTGCTCCGCATTATGAGTATCCGTCGTATGTTCTCTTCATCTTTAGCCGTATCGATTTCTTTGGGCTCGCACCTTGGACCCGCACGTCGGACCTTTTGAGTCGCGGATAGTATATTCGTATTAAAGCTCGGGTATACTAGTATAACACTACTACTACGTAAAGTTCACTCTCGGAACTTGTTGATTGTGACTGCGTAATTCTATAGGATGGATATCCGATATACAGACGATAGTCGAGTGGGTATGTAATGTCGTTCACCAGCGAGTGCTGGGTAGCAGTGAGTAATGTCTTTCACGGAGACAACTTTGAAGTAGTGGGATGATATAAAGTGACAGTAGAGGAGGCAAGACGCAAGAAGCAAGACTCGAGTGGGAGAAGCAGGATGAACAATCGGTACAGTTAAGAGGATAGGACAATAAAACGGGTCCGGTGTTACAGGTCACCTAGACACCAATGGAGGTACGAATGGATCACATGATATAAGTACTAAACACCAACTGGACCGAGAGGACCGTGTCCGAAATGAAAATCCAAATCGGCAAAAAGTCCTTCCCAGTTCGGTTCTTGTTGTTGCTGCTGCTGTTGATAATGATGATGTTGTTGGTGGTGGTCGCCCGTTCCAGTCCCGGTTCCTGTTCCGGTCCCGGTCCCAGTTCCAGTAGCTAAATGAGTAGATGAGAGCCAGGTCATGTCGTCGAAGAATTCGGACCAGGATTTGTCCAGGTCAGCGTAGTTGGATATGATGTCGTCGTTGGTGGGATTTGACACTGACACGGAGCCTGACGATGGTCCTGACGCTGGCACTGGCCCAACTGGCCCTGAACCGGATGGCCCTGATAGCGAGGAGGAGGATAAGGACGAAGTCAAGGAGCTTGAGTCGTTGGGAAATGAAGTACTGTGGTTGGTAGAAGTGTTGGCGCGGTCGGGAATGGTGGGATTGAAGGCGGTGGGATTGGATGCAGATGTAGGGGCGCGCAAAGATGTAGATGTAGATGCGGATAAAGAAGTAGATGTAAATGTAGATGAAGGTATGGACTGAGATGGAGTAAAAGGCCGCGAAAGGACACTAGGCACCAAGTCGGAGAGACTAGAGTCTCGCGGAAGGGGAGTGAGTTGGGTATATGGAAACGAAGTGGATATGGAAGAGGGACCGCCAGACACAGGGACGGAAGAAGGATGGGAGGAAGAAGAGGGATGAGAAAAGGACGAAGAAGAAGGAGAACCGGACAGGAGGGCGGTGGAGCTGGACTGCGATGAACGATCCTGCACGGTGGAGCCTACAGAACCAACCTCATCAATGATGCGATACTTTCTCAGCATATCCACGAGCATCTTCAATCCATTCTTAATCCCCAACTTCGCCGTGCGGAGACTATTCTGCGTCCGGCCCAGAAAGGCGCAGGCCGCGAGAATCTTCTCCGTCAGGCGTTTCGTATCCCTGCTGCTTTTATTAAAGCAGACCTCGACCGTCAGGATAATCGCCGCGACAAACAAGTGGTGGTTGACGCTATATGACCCTTCCACGGCATAGTACAAATCCTTTGCATCCACAGAGAGTTGCAAGTCGATAACGTTCTCCGCGGACCGAATACATACGATGCGCGAGTACGCGTAGCGCGGGTCGACTGCGCCGCGGAACAGAAACGGGCGATGCAGACGACTGAGTCGGATCTGTAAACCCAGGTTCATGACCGTGCGGGCGAGCGAAAAGTAAGGAATGTCTTTGCATAAATGCTCGCTTTGCTTGATGCTGACCGGGTCGGTCCGCGCAAAGACCGGCAGGGACTCGTTGAATTCTTGCATTCGGGCGTCAAGGCGCAGGAGCGTCTCGTAGGACATGTCCCGCAGATCGAACGATGATTGCGGCAGGCTGTCGACGATCTCGCGGCATATTTCTGCTAGATTGATCCGCAGCAGGAAGATGGACATGGCGGTTGGTTTGGTCGATGTCAGGACCGGCTCGCCCTGCGCGAGGCCGACGAGCTCGTCGTCGACGTTGGCGGGGTAGTCGATGCACATGTGTTTAGGGTTGTGCGAGTAGAAGCCTTCTTGTGGGCCGGCCAGAGCGGACAGGAGCCTGGTGGTTGTCAGTTTTACCAAAAAAGAAGAAGAAAAAAAAAAAGAAAGAAAGAAAGAAAGAAAGAAAGAAAGAAAGAAAGAAAGAAAGAAAGAAAGAAAGAAAGAAAGAAAGAAAGAAAGAAAGAAAGAAAGAAAGAAAGAAAGAAAGAAAGAAAGGAAATTGCATACCAATCTATAGACACGAGATGCCACCACAAACGACGGCGGATTTCGAGCTCAACTTCGGATATCCCCTTTTGTTTATTTTCTCTTCTCTGCCGCGGCGTGTCTTGCTTATGGATCATCAATTGCCGCGCCATGGCTTCGTAACTAGCCCGCAAGAAATGTAACAATGGCGAAGGACCTTCAGAGTTCCAGCACAGATGGGCAAGGATGCTGGCCGTCTGGATCAAGATGGTCGACGGCCCATGTGTTTGTGATCCACTGACAAGCTGAGCTACAGAAATATCTTTCCATAGGCCCCAGTAATCTCGTACTTGATTGGATATCTTTAGGGACGGCGAGGTCACTTTTGGCCAGTAATATGCGCTGTTTGAGAAAATGGCAAATAAGAGTGCCACTTCGCTGGAATTGATCTCTTCGTTCCGGTCCTCCACTTGCTGATATACCCTGTTCAGCATATCTCGCGAGGTAGGCACGTGAAGTTCATGGTAGATGACATTGATGTGATCAATGTAAAAGTCAAACAGCTCTCGAGCAATTTCTCGTGCGGGAAATTCGCGTTGCACGTGGCTCGCTGTCAGGTTGGTGCCGCCCAGAAAAGGAGTGAATCTTGGGCTCGAGTCTGGGTTGGAAAGGGAAGATAACAAGAGTCGGTTCTCAGGCGACGACACGTCTGGCGTTTCGGAATTTTGTGTCTGGTTTCATAGGTCAATCTCAGGAAAAGAAACGCATATAGAAAAGAAGAGAAATAAGAAATGTCAGAGACATCGTACCTGGACACGGACTTGTCCATTTGAGATACTCATGCCTTCGTTTGGATTGATCGCCATTCGTTCCATGACATCCAGAGTACCGCTCTCAGGCTCCGAATGCTCGGATGTGTCCTTGTTTTCGAGTCTCGAAACTCGTTCTCCTGAATTTTCGCCTTGGAGGCTCTCTGTCACTTGGGCTCTGGATGCAGATGACCCTTGTCCCTCGCCGCGCAAAGGGGCTTCATTCTCGTCGCCTTGAACAGTACGATGGAAGACTGCCTTTTCAAGCTCGTGCAACCGTTCTTTTAGCATGGAAATATCTCTACTCATATGTTAGCTCTCTATCCCACTGCCCAAGATCATATTCAACGACCCAAACTTACCTCTCATAACGCTCCGCATCCACTAGACCCGCCCTTGACCCCCTATCCTGAGCTGCCGGCGCTGCTTGTTTACGCACTGCCGTTTGCACAACTTCCACATCACTACCACTACTCCTGCCTGTACTCAAACTTCCATTCCCCATCCAACGCTCATGACGCCCAGGTTGCTGCTCTTGCCGCTGCCACTGCCGCTGCTCCGTCCTCCCTTCTCCCAAACCGACCGCAACACCGCCATCATCTCTTCCGTCCTCCTCTTGATCATCAGCATACCTGCACTCCAGCCTCCTCGACGTGCAATTCCCACACGGTCGTGCTCGATCACACCGGAGCTTCTTCGCGCGGCAGAAGAAGCACGAAAACGGAGGCTGCCAGTACTTTCTCTTCTTTTGACTCGACGCTTGATTCGAACCATTCAATGGCGGCAGTGGAGTGCCCGTGATGGCTGTATGTTCGCCGGAGCCTCCCGGAGAATCGAGTCCGCGGGTCCCCGGGATTCCCCTGTCACGGTCTTGGTCTCTGCTCCGGTCCCAGCCCCGGTCCCCATCTTCTGAGCGATCAACGGCCCCGCGCTGCCGCTTCATACTTGGAATTGATAGTATATAAACCTCACAGCAACCTGTTGCAACATACGCAATCACGCGCCGGCACCGCAACGCTTACAACTCCAACCGCGCAAATTTCATAGCAAAACTCAAAAGTACCGTATAACCAACAAAAAAAACGAAAAGAAATTTGTAAACAAACACTGTATTCTGTACTGCAATGCCAAAACAAGACTCTAATGGTCCGCGGATCACATGAAAATTAGTTCCCGGAGCATTGTGAAATGAAGAAAACAGTCAGATATATATGCCCTGTATTTTCCAGAGGGAGACTCTGATAGACCAGACCAACCAACACTAGAGTCGGCGTCGTACTTTACGAAGAAGTGTTTGGTTTCGGAGGCCCGCGGATAGTTATTGGGGGTGCTTTTGGAGGAGGTCAACCATTCGCGCTTCGCGCGACGCTCCGCGGACTGCACGTGACCGATCGAAAATAGCAAGTGTTGCAACAGTAGCGGCGGACATTAGGTGCATTAACGTATCCTGACTTTCTGACGGATCATGTCTGGCAGTTGCTTCTATTAGACAATTGTAATGGGCAAACGATCATGTGCTGATGTGCTGATCACTGAGCATCCAAGGATGAAAGATATAGATAATTTTTGTAATTCTGAGATGATGATGATGATGATGATGATGATAATAATAATAATTTACACAGTGACAGTAAAAAGACCTATGTGACAATGCACAACTATCCAATATATGATTTGGATATCCAGATACTTGAGTAAAATGCACGTACGAGCAGAGTCTGAAAGGAAGGCTTCAAGGAATTTCAAACACAAATGTGTTAACTTAAACAAGGGAAGAAAGAAAATGCAATTCAAACTGCATGGCAGATGCAATGCAGGGGAAAACAATAAATATAGAAAAAATGGAGGGAAAACAATAAATAAATTAAAAAAAAAAAGGGGTATTTGAATACAGGTCCATGGACAAGAACCAGAAAATCAGTCGGGTGTGACCTATTTCTGGAAAGCAAGAATGAACACGACAAGCAGTAGAATGCCAGGAAGAATAGAATGGACAATGAAAATAAAACATACAAGGAAGAGAAAAACATGAACAGGCACTGCAGTAGGCTGCAGAACGAACAAACGGGACAAGAAGCACACATACACAAAACAATGAGTGTGCATGAGCAAACACTGTGTGAGCAGAATTTGGTCTCCTGCTGAAGGTTAATGTTTCAGGCTTGGGTTTTGTGAACTATGGGTTTAAGGGTCTTTGATATGAAGCTTGAAGAGACAGGGCTTTGGAAAAGGAAACAAAAACCATGAGAGGCATGACGACAGAGGCAAGTGCTCCTCGCTATTCAGCTCAAAACACTACTCGCCTTGCTCCCTTTGCGGCCCAACTTCATTAAACTCATCCTTTTCTTGACACCTTCTGACGCTCTCCCTAACCCGGAATTCTTGAGGGCCCCTGGAGCGCCGCCTTTACGTCGACTTGACGATCTTGTGAGGAAACTATCCTTTGTCGTTGGTCGTTGAGTATTCTCACTTTCCATAGCAGGACTGCGACCACGCCGAGGTGTGGGAAGATCCATTTCGAGTACACTAGAAACTTTGCTCAGCCTATGGGCAAGGCTTTTACTACTATTGCCACCACGACTTCCGCTTCCATTGGCCCGGTTCTCGTCGCGGCCTCTGGCTGTGGATTCGCTTCTTCTAACATCACCGCTTCCCGGACCGTCAACGCCGCGATTGCCGTTGCGTGGGGTCGTTCTTGTCGTAGTAGCAGTTGCGTGACTGGATACAGTGGCAGCGTCGTCTGTAGTGATAGCACTAGGTCTGCGGAAGAGATGATAATCATGCTGGCGGTTGGATACCTGGTCAGAGTCGCGTTCGCGGTCTTCGGCGCCGGCGCCGGCGGAGGAATTAGTAATGTGGCGCGTGAGGAAATGAAGACTGAGGCGATTCTTCTCCGGCTTTTCAATCTTCTCAGGTTTCTCCGACTGCTCTGTTCTGCGACTGCCTTGTCCTGCAGATTCAGAACTGACCACTGAGTGGAATGCTTTATCATCTGCGATCAGTGCCGGCGATTGCTCCAATAGAAGTTGACTGTGGGAGAATGAGCGCCTCAGATTCAGGGATGTGTCTGCTACTAAGGAGGGAACAGATAAAGGAGGAAGCCATTCAGGCTGTGCAGGTTGGTCAGCCGTTACTGGAGGTGCGAGGATGGCAAGCTCCGGCGCAAATGTTATTTCAAAATCTGTAAATCATTAGCATTAGTTCACAAAAACCCCAGTATCATAGTAATCTGTCACGAACATCGAGTAAGTTCTTCCTTGGTGGAACGATGCTCCGCCTTGGAAAACAGCGCTAAGCAACGTTTCACCATCCATGCGTGATCAACAAGCGCCGTTTGTAGAGCATTCTCCAGTGGCCCAGACATTCTCGGTTCCTCCATCATTTGATCAGCGTAAAAATCCGGTATCAATTCTCTGTAGTGAGAGACACTATTTGTCGAAGTAGGATCGACAGAGTACATAAGCAGTTCCGAAAGGCCCTTGAAAAGAATTTTGTCATCGCTTTCCCCAAGCTTCTTCTCAAAGACACCAAGCTCCTGAGTCTTTCGCACTGTTCGTTCCAAAGCAGACTCAATTTGCGAGAGCTCTACTTGCTTGACTGAAACAATCTCACTGCGTCGAAGAATATTTGGGAACTGTTCAGCCGTAACAAATATCGTTTTCTCTAACACTTGGTTCTTGACATTGTTGGCATCGCCTTTTCTGCGCGAGGTCACAGCAAAGTGGTTTGGTTGCGAAGAAAGAAGAAAATCGCGGATTGGCTGAGGAACCTTTGGCCGCAGATATACCGGATGGAGCAGATCCCTATGCAGACTGACAGCGCTGACCTGCAGAAACTGGCCTTCCATATCTTCCACCTTGTCCGTTGTGACTATTTGCGCAGTGGGATGAATTTGTTGCAGGCGATCGGTGAAGCCAACAAAGCGCTCTGAAGGTAGGCCTTGGAAGATATACTGCTTGTCTCGCAGGCCGGTCGGAAAGCCCAGCCCCTTATAAACAACTCGGAAATAACGCTGATACTCGCCATCGCCTCTGGAAATGGACTCGTATATCCTTGCCATGGCCCTCTGCGTCCTTGCTAGCTTTGCAAAGTCAAATACAATCTCGTCGTAGAGGACTTCCAGTTCCTTATACGTGGCTAGCGCCGCATTCCAAGCTTTGCTTTCCTCAAAATACTTAATCATGTCGAAGTATAAGTGCTCTTTTCGTTCAAAAGATGAGTGTGCTGGAAGTGAAAGATGTTCAATCGGTGGTAATAGGTCGGTTGAGTCCCAGCTGTACAAATCTGCATGGAGGCGGAGCGCAAGGCCAGCCTCTGCTCCATTGTTGCTTTCAGCCTGAGTTTGGGCTAATTGATGGACATAGCGAATGTACATGTCATCTTTTTGCAGGTCGCGTAAGAATTCCATTAATCGCAGAGTATGAATGGTTTGAAAAGTTTCGTCAGTGCCATCGGTACTGTGAACAGCAACGAGGAGATCCAGCAGCTCGTCAACTGTGGTGATAAGCCCGTTGAATGCATTATACAGCGAATCATCTGGCGTCCGAGCCAGAGGTTCAAACAGCTCTCTCATCTCTGCAATGAACATCTTCTGAAGAATGCTCTCGCTCATAGGGTTTGTTTTAAATAAATGATCGAGACAGTCGATCAGTTCTGCCTGAATGATCGAAAGATCCTGGCTCAAGCTCCATTCGCTAACTATCATAGTCTGGAGTATCCGTATAGCGGCTCGTCTTAAGCCTTCATGGACGCTCAGACAAAGCTCGACGATAGGAGACACGAGGCCCGGTACATATTGGACTTGATAACCACCCATTTTTTCTAAGCCGTAGCGCCTTTGATCTTCGGGTGAAGTGTTCCATCCAATAGCTTCCCAGCTGCGACGAAGAATCTCCGCTCCTAATTCCCGGACATCCCCCCCAATTTTCCAAACCGCTCGACGTTTTTGCTCTGGGAATGTTTCCAATGCAAGCGCGTCACTGGCGACGAGCTTCAATAACGTGGTAAAGAAAGCTCGCCAAAGTTCCGTGTCGAAATCCTCGGCACTTTCAGGGTCAGGTAGAAAACTATCTCTGAGCTTGGTTGAAATGCTTTCCAAAAGCCGCATGGCAGATTTATGATGCAATACATGAAGACTAAGCCATGTGCTCGGAAAGGAGTCTCCGTTGAGAACAGAAGTCAAAATGTACATCGCATTTGAGAGATACTCTGAAAGTTGAGACTCGGGCAGCCCAGTGTCAATTGCAGTCGGATGCTTGGCTATAGTCGCTAGCAAAGCTGCAAGTTCTACCAGGACTTCTTCAATCCTATGTTGCTTGTGTGAGGCCATAAGCTGGAAAGGATAAGTTCTGGGGAAAAGATGGGACGTGGTATGGCTCTGGGGAGTGCGAGAACCCTGAAGAATCATGTAGGAATCGATGACCTTGGGTAAGTACTCGCAGACCAGGGGGCCTAGCTCATTTGACTGTGCAGCCACAACCGAACAGCACAACCGTACCTGGTCTCGGTATTGGCTTGTAACCTGTTCTGTTCTTCCCCAATATGGAGCCAGCCATCGGACTGTGTTCACATGCAAAATTCGACGAGCTTCTGGCTTTTTAAATACGCCAAGACCAGAGAGATTCACGAGCAGTACCAGCTTATAGAGAGCCAGCTTCCCTTTCACGTCGGCACAGGCATCCATAAAGTCCACAGCCATCTGGAGAATTTCATTGCCATCCAAAAGCCGTGACAGTTCTGGCAGCCAGGTGTGGAAGTGCTGTACCGCAAGTGTTTTGGTTCCTATAAGGGTTGGTGACGGATTTCTCATTAGTGTCTCCAGCGCTCTGAAAATCGCACCGACATCCCGGTTGAAGTTGGTCTGGGTGCTAGTGATCCCAATACCTGCCTCCTTGGCCTTTTGTTGTTCTCTAGCCTTAAAGGTGAATTTGAAAAGATGACGCCCAACTTTGAATGCGGACCGCAATTTTCTGGAGACCTCTGCATCTGCCGCGTTTGATAATAGTCGCGTAAGACTTCTCAGTAGACAAGGCGTGGCAAAAGGATAATTAAATTGAGTCTCGGCGTACTGCTCCACGAGAGGGCCCAAATCGAATCTCCGGTCATGTACGATACCGAGCACTGTTACCAGAGCATTAAAGACGGAGTCCTCGAGGTCATCTCTGCCGGCGTATTCTACCAAAATGGCGAACAATGAATCAAACACTTCGCGAAGCCGCTTGACGATTTCCATTTCAGGGACGAAGACCAGGCGCTTAACAACCTCCATTAGCTCTTCCGGAGACTTTTCGCGCCACTTTGTGATGGCAATAAGAACCTTATCCTGGAAGAGTGACGTGCTGCAAAGATATGTCTCAAGTTCAATGGTTGCACCTGGCCCTGTTACAGCTTCATCTGTGAGAATGTTCTGCTTGCCCCTCGCACTCCAAGGAAGGCTCAAATATGCGACGCTACCATCAGCTGGTCCAGAGCCCAAGTCAGCGTGCTTATAGAGGATGACAGAATGCTGTCCGTCCCTAATGAAGGCTTCATCGTGCCACAGCGGTACCCAACAAGTAGCGAACGGATTTCCTGGTAGATTGAAAATAGTCATGAAGAGGTGATAGTCAGCTACGTTCTCCGGCGGGATCTCAAGCCGAACGGTCTGATTCCAGTAGCCCCCTCTCTCCACCGCCACTGTACGATATGAGGTGCAGCTACCAGAGCCGCTTGACGGATGTATGCAATTTTGTAGACGCTCCCCAGTAGAGTTGCGAACTTCGAGAGCCAGTTGAAGATTTGACATTGACGTATTCGTCAGAGGAGTGGCACCAAGCTTAGGGTGAGACAACGACGTCTCACGGGACAAAGAGGCACCGTTTAACGTAACGTAGATGTCTGATCGTGCTGAGGTCGGGACGCCAGAGAATCCAATTTTCCTAGATTGGATGACATTGTGAAGCAGGGTGGGCGTGCGCTTAATTAGGGTCCCTGCGTCAGAGCTCGCGAGAGGCTTAAGGAAGACGGACATTCTATCCTTTCTTGGCGACTTGGAATAGCGTCCACTCTCACTTTTGACTAATTCTCTGATTATTTCGTTCCATCCGGGCCCCTGAGGCTCATGTTTGGTTTCCGAAGCCGGGGACCACATGTCCAGCACAAGCTCAGATTCTTCGCCTTGTCGCATTAGTTGATCAATCCTATGCACCGCAACGCCCGCTGTTCGCGTAAGCAACAGCGGTTTCTGCGGATCAGAACCGGGCCTAGCGTGCGATCTGACAGGATCATCTCGGCGTTCGGCCTGGGACGCCTCCCCATTGCTGCGTTGCAATCCGCCTTGACCTTTCTGTGTCCACATGAAACTTCGACTTCCGTCTCTCAGAGTGTCGACGCCGGTGGAAGCTGCGGCTGAAACGGTTTTGCGATGGCTAGAGGAGTCATGTGAAGATTGAAGTTTCGTAGACGATGTTGCATTTCTTATCGTCTCTTGCGCGGCAAATATTTTCATCACCAGAAAGAGCTGGGATTCTGCACCAGTGGTCTCACCAATATCCGAAGGACTCAAATCCGTAAACAATGTACTCGTTCTCCTTTTTTGCAGCTGATCTGAGATATGCTTTTCTCCGGGGAGGTCGATACTGAATGCCTCTGAGAGAAGAACTGGCGGTGTGCCGGGACCTTTCGAGCACAGGTGGAAGCTCACGGTGACTGCATCCGAAGATGCACTGGCAAATGATTTCAAATCCAGAAGCAAGTGGTGTCGCACCGCGCCCTCTGTAGCAGCCATTGGTGGCTCGTCTAACAGACTCATACTTGATTGTAGCTTCGTGATTTCGATTGCAGAGTCCTCTCCTGTCAAAATTCGGCCTCGTGTGACGGGATCGCGTACAATTATGTCCGTTCCCAGAAGCTTATTTCCTCGAACAAGGTTCCAAATAGTCCATTCCCGCAAAGCCGTTAGCTCGCGCGCCGTGAGAACGTTGTATAACATCTGTCTTCTTGCCAGATCCAACTTTTGTACCAGTCCCGCAAGCTCTCTAATTGCGTCGTATTTCCTACTCAACAAGAGTTCGTGCAAATTAGTCGAATGCCATTCGCGAAGACATGAAGCAATCTCATCCACGAGAGGCTCTTCCATTGACGTCGGATTCTCGTCGCCAACTTTGAGCATTGGTACTGGCGCCGGCGGTTTTGGGACAGAAGGATCGCGAGGCTCCATGGAGATTGGCGAAAGCGGCACATATTGCAGTGATTCTCGATCGGATCTTTTTGACCTGTGGGAGAGGCGTCTGCTTATATCGTGCGCGTCACCTCTGGTAGATTTGCGCCTTTGTGGAGTCCAGCCTAGCGAGTTGTCTAACTTTCCAGCTGAGACTCTATGGGACGAGAGACGGCGTATCGAAAGCTCCCTTTGTATCCCGGCGTATGGTAGGTCGCCATGGCTGCTTTGGGGGCTCCCGGCCGTTTCTGGGGTTATGAGTCCGGTGACATTTTGAGTTGACAGTTCGCGTTGCCCGCTGTCCCTTCCAGGCCCCGGATAAGCCTCTCCAAGGAGCTCTCGGACCTCGACACAATTCTTAGGAAAGATACCAGAGAAGACTCTAGCCTCCAAGGTCTGTCCCTTTACGCTGGTCAGGCCTGCCAATAACGATGGAGGCGCCACCAGATATCCACGGTACCATGAGCCGTCCACGCCACCTTGTTCGATAATATAAAGCTCATCACCAATTTCAAGTGGGAGATCGGCAGGTGATGACGGCTGGAAAGGGAAAATCGCAACGGCAAAAGCGATTCGAGCGAGCGGCCGCCACGGCATGGTTTGTGCGGTAAACAAATGAGAGATTGATTGCAGCGGGCGTCAGACACCGACAAAGCGGCTAACGGAGGCAGCGGAAGCAAATTATCATCAAGAGCGGAGAGACTGCATCATGAAATTAGCACTCAAGGCCGATTGCTGAGTTGCACGAAGCGGGTGCGGAGTAAATGCGGCTTCCCACGACCCAAAAGGGGATCAACAACACACAGGCAGGCTTCGGAACAACACCACTTACGTTGCGTGCCAGTGTACTAATTTCTCCTCAAAATTGAACAGAAATTTCCAAGAGCAAAATGAAGGGTAGCAGATTACTATTGTCGATCAGCTATGAGAGGTCTGTACCTGTCAAATCTCAAGCGCTGGTTAACTATACTCGACCCAAATATTCGATGGGGCTCGAGCGCTCGCGTAGGCCTTGGTACGTTTGGGACGAGTCAGGGGTAAAAAGACTTGACGTTTCCCCATCCACGGCTATCTCCGCAGCTCTGCATCATTTCTCTCTCGCCATTCGGGTATAAATGTAGACCAAAGGGATTTGTTCTCACGAGAGATGGCTCGAGGAAATATTTGCCTCATATCCATATAAACGAATTAGAAAGAAATTGTCAGAGCATGCATAAGCAAGAGATATTCTGTATGTTATCCGACAGCTTGAACGCCTCTATATATTCTTCAATTCCTTTTCTCCCTGCCGTCATAAGGTATTAATAGGCATGTATAAACTGGAGTATCATCATTGACCCAGAAACATTGTTTCTATAAGAGTTAAGCCCAGCTATAGACAAAGTTGACTCCATGAGCTAGTCTAAGCTACAAGATAGGGTGCTGTCATTGAATTTAAAAATACAGCAAGCCATTATTGATAACGAAAAAAGTTTCCCGAGGGAAATATTATTTACTATGATCTTTCATGCAAAAGTGCAGCCCATGACATCAATCTTGTAGATAATACTCCGCATAACAGTCTACGGTATATCTGACGAAGTCAGAGCTCCGGCGAATTGTCGGTCCGAGGAGGAAATCTCATCGGAGCGGGTAAATTGTGTTAATCCGCTAGCGCCGAACGGCCCGTGCACTGGCCAATCCATTTTTGCGGGGTAGTTTCCCCGGACTCCCTAATCCGTAGTGTATGCGATTGCGTCTTGCGGATGCGAGGGTTTGACAAGAATTTTAAAACCTTAGGTATATAATAAAAACAACTGCGGGATATAACAAATGAATGAGTATGAAAAAAAATAAATAAATCATATATAGAATGTAGATCATATGCTGGAATGCCACGTGCAATAAACGTCGTCGCCCAAAATTGCGTTCCTGTCCTTTTCCGTTTGGACCCGTATCATTAAAATATCATAATGTGCTCATCTTTGTCGTTTTCTCCATTTCATCTCCATCTACCATTTAATTACCCTATTCGGAAAGTACTCATCAATCAGCTCAAGGTAATAGGGTTTGAGCTCCTCCACTTTCGGCACGTCATCGCTCTTACTGTAAAGATCGTACGGGTTGAAAGCTTTGACGGCCTCTAGCATTTTCTTGTCATGCTCATCCATCAAGTCGTGGTATGCGCCCGCTGCATGCCATGGGTAGAAGGAATGGTATCTGATCATGGCGAGAGCCTCGTCAGGGAGTGTCGACTGGTCTTTGACCACGTGGTATAGATACTCGTCATGTCCCCACGAGAGCATGACATTGTCCAAGCCGCAGCGAGGAGAGTAGATACCATACTTGGTACCATAAATTTCGTGGTTGTAGTCAGGGTTGTTTTTGAACGTATCCGGATAAATGATACGCTTGTCAAAGGCACAGCCGACGGGAAATGTGTCGCCGACAACGTCCCATTGACCTTGTGCATCAAAGAAGAAGAGCAGCTTGCCGAGGTCATGAATCAAGCCTGTCAACTGCATCCACCGAGGTTTGCGATCCTTGCGGATGCTTTCGGCTGTTTGAAGCAGATGCTCAATCTGACTCAAGGACGTGTCTGGGTCGGACTCATCAATCAACTGCAGGACATGATTAATACATACTCTGAGTCAGGGGAGCGTAATCACATCAGCAACTTACAGTATTCAGTCTCTCCATGGCCTCCCAGATGGACATTTCTGCTCGAGTCTTTGATTTGAAGTCATTGCGGGCTTTCAGGTTGTAGGCAACAGTTTGCTTCTCGTGCTGTTCACGATAAAAATTCTTGACCCGGTCACATGCGTCTTCATACATTCGAAATTTGGCCTTGTCTTTCTCAGCATCGAATTGTGATTTTTCATAGATATTGATTTCTTCATCGGTCGCAGTTCCTTGCTTCACTTTGAGCGCAGCCTTAAGCACATTGACTTCTTGGATGTCATCTGTGATGGCCTCAAGCGCCTGGCCGTCACGCTCAGTGTTAAAGGATGGAGACATGGTCTCTGCTGGTGCCACTGCAATTATTAAGAAACAAAAGGGAAAAACTGACTGTTGTAAATTTTTGATGATGAAGATCGACAAAATGAGCAGAAGATATTATGCCGGCTCAGGTGGGCGAGTGCAAGCTGATAAATATACTACCTCACCCCTTGCTCTCAGGTAATGGGAGGCCAGATCAGAGCCATCATGGAGGGTGGATAGGCGCTCACACCAGTTTCCCTGGGAGAGAGGGCCTCCGAGGTAGCTTCCTGCCCTGGGAGCCATGTTACTCTCCACAATATCAACTCCGCAAGCAGCCGCCTCCGGCCGGGAAGACGGCCAATAGGGTTCTGTTTCAAAAAGGAGCTTCGGGATGTCATTAGAGCGGGGAGTTGGATTACTGCTAAATGTGGAGATTATGATCCAGGAGTTTGGACCTTTTCCCCATTAGGGCAAGGCCACGTTCTCGGTTTCCCCGCGACGTCGGATCGGAAGGGAGATCCCTTTGGATCCGGAAAAACATTACGGTGCCAAGCCGCACCAACAGCAGAAGAGGTTGCATCTGGAGGTCCTCGGATTGGTTCATTGTCCTGTATCTTCGTCATGTCTCCACACCACCTTCCGACGCAGAGTAAAGAGGATTCCAATGTTTCATCACGTCTGCCAGGGTATTATTCCTATTCTCATGGCCCTTCTTCTCCAGGCCAAGTATTACCCCCTTCAATTGTCTCAACCAGAGGCCTATCTACCATTGCTCGTTACTAAATCTTGAGATGCCGATCCATCTCCCGGTCCACTATGTAGTGCTTCCATTATATCCCATGTTCCCCGGCTCGGGTCATTCTGCCCTTCATCTTCCCATCCAACCCCCATCCACCGTTAGAATTTCTCCGGAGACATAGGCACTAGCCCTGCTGGCAAGGAATACAACGGCCCCCTTGAAATCTTCCGGGCTTCCCCACCTTCCAACGGGAATACGAGACAGGATGCTCGAGGCACGGTTCGGGTCATTAATGAGCGCCGTATTCATATCGGTTGCAATATATCCAGGCGCAATTGCATTGACCGAAATGCCTAGGATGTCGATTAGCCGAAGTTCTCCCCACATAAAGTTTTTCCGTTCAAGGTACCCTTGCTTGCCCACTCATTAGACAAGGCCTTGGTGAGCTGCGCGACGCCACCTTTGGAAGCCGCGTAGGCTGGCACAGTAATGCCGCCCTGGAAGGAGAGAAGCGAAGCAACATTCTGTGTGTGAGTAGCTGAGTTAGACCAATTCACAATCATCAAAGGGAAACTGAGGGGGAAAGCATTACAATAATACTTCCCCGACGGCCATGCACATCGGACGAGCGGGAAAGCATGTGTGCACCCACTTCCCGACAAAGGGTGAAGACCGAAGTCAGATTCACTTGAAGCACCTGGGGAAGTTAGTTTTTCCGAGCGGTTCCTAGGTTGTTGCACGGAGCTACCTCATCCCAGTCATCATCGGGGAACTCGGCGCTGGGATGTCGCCTTTGGATGCCTCCACAGTTCAGGAGGACGTCAATTTGATAACCATCTTTTATGATCATAGGGACGACCTTTTTGACCTCGTCTCGGGAAGACAAATCGGCGCAGTAGATGATAGCTTTCCGGCCCGCTTTCTCGACCAATTCTTTGGTTTGAGTATTGGTGGTGTCTCTCTATCCCGAGTTATTAGTGTTGAAATCCGTTGCCAGTGCTATTTTAATTTACCTGGACGAGAATTATATCCGCCCCCACTTCTGCTAGAGCAACGGTCATTGACTGACCAATGCCTCTCGTTCCACCGGTAATTAGGGCAGTCTTGCCCTCAAGTGAGAAAAGTTGCAAAGCCATTTGGATTAGAAATGGTACAAAGACAGAGTAATGCTCGAGGATTTGGTCAGGGCGTTCCAGAAGATATATGGGGGCTCGGAGACCTTACTTGTAACTCTTTAAGAAAGGCCGCGGAATAATCTCGGACTATCTAGGTAGTTACGATCATCATCGGCTCATCGCTGTACCGAAGTGGCACTGAAGCATCATCATAATAATAATCCATTGTCGAAAGTAGGTGACCCCCACGGGAGGAGACGAGTCCCCCCACGAGCTTTTTACGCTCCGGTAGCGGACCACGATTAATCGGCAAATCGCTCCAGTGGGAGATAGTATCAAGTGCGAAATCATAGGAATGGTGATAGCTCGCCTTCTGGAGGTAGTATTCGAATTCAGAGCTCCTAATAAATTTTTTTTTAGAAATGGTCTCTTGATGTGCTTCATATTCTGGCAATGTTTGGTATGCTTTGATCAGACTCGGCTCATCTCCGCACACTTTGGCTGCACCACCATTAGTCTTTACCGGAGCACCGCTGATTACCCCAGTAAACTTCCAGTGGTACAGTTGCGAATTCGGTTAAGTTTTGAGCGGGACCGAGTCGACTTACCGTGCCATGAAGTTATCTCGACCCCCACCCCCACATATTGCCCTGATCACAATCGTCAATCAAGATTTCATTATTCGCTCACGTTTCCCCAATGGCTCTCCTTATGGGAACGGCGCGGAGGTATTTCTCACTTATCTCGATATTTAATCCCAGGCAGCATTGCGCTCTTGCATCCTGCGAGATTCAAACGTGGATGAACGCTGTTTGACGATGGCCAATATGGGCTCAAAAGGAATCGTCAAAGCATTAATGCTCCATGCTGCTAAAGATCTACGTCTAGTACGTTCCAGTTCTTTACATTCTGTGCTCTCCGTGTCGTCTAATGCTCAAATAGGAAGATCAAGTTCTCAGCCCTCCAGGCTCTGAAGAGGTGCAAGTAGCTGTTCAAGCTACCGGCCTCTGCGGATCAGATCTGCATTACTTCAATCACTTTCGCAATGGAGACATACTTGTGCGTGAACCACTAGCACTCGGACATGAGTCGGCCGGAGTAGTAGTAGACGTCGGTTCTTCAGTTACTTCGTTGAAGGTTGGGGACAGGGTAGCGTTAGAGGTCGGCCTACCATGCGGCCGATGCGAGCGATGCTCTCAAGGGAGATATAATATTTGCAAAGAGATGAAATTTCGAAGTTCTGCAAAGGCATTTCCGCATTTTCAGGGGACATTGCAAGAGAAAATCAACCATCCAGCAGCATGGTGCCATAAGTAAGCCGGCGCGACAAGCTCATCCTTGGCTCCACAGAGTGCTTATAATTTCTCTCCATTAGGTTACCCGACAATGTGTCCCTTGAACTTGGAGGTCTTCTTGAGCCTTTGGGTGTTGCAATCCACGCGTGCAGGAGGGCGCAATTGCCTGAAGGGTCGAAAACCCTGGTTTTTGGGGCGGGCGCCGTTGGAATATTATGTGCCGCGACGGCAAAGACCAATGGATCGAAAACCGTGATAATCGCAGACATCGACCCAGGAAGGGTAGAATTTGCGGTTGTAAATGGGTTTGCTACCCATGGTTTTGTCGTGCCGAGAACGCGAGGTCGAACCATTGAAGAGAAGCTGGAAATAGCCAAAGACACGGCAGCATCGATAGCCAAAATCAAGGCCGACGAAGGGAATGAGGTTGGCGAAGTTGACACTGTCTTTGAGTGCACGGGCGTAGAAGCTTGTGCTCAGGCATCCATCTATGTCAGTTTTCTCTCCGGCGGTTGATGCGCACCTGGCTCCTGTTGCTGACTTTACGTAGGCCACGCGACCAGGAGGTAGAGTCATGCTAATCGGGATGGGAACGCCAATCCAGCAGCTTCCCATTTCTGCGGCTGCTCTTCGCGAAGTTGACTTACTCGGCTCGTTTCGCTACGCAAACACCTATAGTCAAGGCATTGAGATGTTTGCCAAAACGTCGTCTGATGGCCCCGATTTCAGCAAATTAGTAACGCATCGTTTCCGCGGGCTAGAGCAATCCCGTGAAGCATTTGAGATGGCAGGTAGAACTGTGGACGACGATGGCAATCTGGTTATGAAAGTCATGCTATGCTTAGGAGCGTAGCATCCTACAGGAAATGAAAATTTCGACAAGGCGTCAGAAGGATATGCCTAGAAACGAAGCATTGCCATTTCAATCACTCATGATAATGGGAAACAATTGGATATGCAGATACAGTGTGTGATCAAATGACGCCGTAGCCCGACAGAATTAGCTTCTCAACGCCCGCGCTCATCGTCAGCACACCAACTATCTAAACAAAAAGGAAAGAAGCTGCTGCCTTGCGGAGAAGCAAATATGAAAGAAAGAGATCGCACGGGCAAAAATCCACCCTTCTCCCCTTGACATTGATCATGGATTCTTTCATGGGACCGGCTCATTCCAAAACGTTGCAATTGGACTTGTCAAGGTCACGAGACCTTATATGCACAGTACAAGCATGGCGTGGCGTTCGAAAATGAGTTGTTTACTTTACTTTGTACACTGATCACCAAAAACATGCATCGACACACCTCGTACTATCTACTTCTTATGGTTGTACCTTCCGTTTGAATTGATGGATGAGAATGTACCTAACTTATCCCTCATCGGTATTTTCTTGTTGACTGCTCTGTACTTGTACAATTTTACGGCTAGACTTTCCTTAATCCTGAGTTTTCGTTCGGGCTCTTTTCGGGGTGGCTGGCGGTGAGAGACACAGCAAAGATAGGCGTTGGGAGAACAAGGATTGACAGGGCGCACTGACGAGCTAGTCTGCCATTGGCAGGTGAGATACTTGGAATGATGGGGCCGATAACAGCAACCAAGACTCCCACCACCAGAACTCTTTGGTGCCTGACCTGGCTAGATTGCGCGATATGGGTGATGCAATCACCTTTGCCCTTGCAGATTTTGCCAATAATGAGGCAAACGGCACCACAGTTCGTATTTGTCTTTGAACGGAGCTTTTTGCTACGGCTCTCTTTGTCATCTTAAGACGGGGGTCTACCCGGTCATTGCTTATCGATGGCTTCACTGCAACGGCGCTACATTTCTTCAGGAAGGTGTTGGCTGGTACCGTCATCGCAACATTGACTGGTTGCTGCAATTCTGCAGCATGATCATCATTCTCGTCACTGGGGATTTTGGCCCTAACATTGTCCGGGCCGAGCCTCCCATGGGGTCTGTCCCATCCCTATAGGTGGGATGTGTCGGAGGTCATGCTGCATTAATCGTGCTACATCTTTCGAACGTTTACTACTATGACAAGGTTTAGCACTCGCCAATCAGTCTCCGTTTGTGAGAGCGCAAAAAAGGCTTACGGTGACACAATCCCTGGCCAAAAGGGTTCTATTCCATGAGTCTTCTTTCAGCTGCTCGCATAGACAGGACTGATCTGAGGTGATGCCGACTAAAGCCGCTCTTTACCAGCAGCTTCCCCCCTATGAACATCAACTGGGAATTCAGGCTTCTATTACTCCCGGCATTTGGTATCGATTGTTGCAGGGAAGCATGGACCACGGTCACACCAGATGCACCTGTCGAAGGCAGCCACTCTCGCATTTTGCATCCAAAATGGCATGGTGTATGATGTCGTAGACTACAAGGGTAGCACCTAGCTGGTCTTCGTCGAACAAGGGAAGCTCCTACTACTGCTCCAGCTTTCAGGATTGCTCAGCCACTACTCAGCTACCCCTCCACCTATGAGCTAAGCTCCTCTTGCGGTACCTTGGAGCTATATGATGAAGGGGATCCGCACATCTTTTTTGCTTCAGGCCAGGCTTAAGCTCGCAAAATCCCATCAATCAATTGTGTGAGCGGCTCGACATTGGGCGTTCTGGCGAAAAGATGAAGATCACGACGGCAGTAACATCGCTGCTTCTCTCCGCTTTGGGGGCGGATGCTTTTATCAATTTACCTCTCTCCGCTAGGCAGCTGCCTGCAAACATTACCGACTACAAAACCATAAAGAGTCCTACCGGCGTGACCATCCGCTACAAGGAACCTGGTAAAGCCGGTGTTTGCGAAGTAAGTGGCAACACAAAATCGCAATGCCTTGCTTTTTTTTTGTCATACACTGTTGTCTCTCAACGCCATTGCGCATGTCGCGAATTGGGCGCGCAATGGTCCCATGGGAGAAAACCTCTCTAGTGTTTCCGTATCGATTTTACCAGGTGAAAGTGCTCAATAATGACTTTGCATTCAGACCACGCCTGGAGTCAATTCCTACTCTGGATACGTGGACCTTGCCGAGTAAGTGAATTCTCCACAAGCTTAAACTTAATCTCCCGGAACCTTTCAGATTTTAACTATGGATAGTGATATTCACACCTTTTTCTGGTTTTTCGAGGCCAGACACAGTCCCCAGACTGCGCCTGTCACGCTCTGGCTGAATGGTGGCCCAGGATCAGACTCACTGATTGGTTTATTCCAAGGCATGTGACTCGAAATCTGTTCGAAATCGATAGCTAACACTTGACAGAGCTCGGACCTTGCAACATTACTGCCAACCTTACCAGCCAAGTGAACCCCTTTGGATGGAATGAGGTGTCGAATTTGCTCTTCATCTCACAGCCATTGGGAACTGGATTCTCGTACAGTTCCGAAGGTGAAGGAACACTTAATCCTTTGACGGGTGATTTCGAAAACTCGACGGTTGCCGGCGTCGATGGCCGTATGTTGACCTTGCTCTCTTAATATTGTCTGGCAATATTGACCACGAATTTAGGCTATCCTGTCATTGACCCTACAAAGCTTGACACCACTGAATTAGCGGCTGCTGCTACTTACCACGTTCTTCAAGGCTTCTACAGCGCTCTTCCCCAGTTGGATTCCAAGATCAAGTCGAAGAGTTTCAACTTGTGGACGGTACGTTTCCTGGCTAATGTCTACACCTTGTCCCAATAAGCAATTAAGCTTATCAAGAATAGGAATCCTATGGTGGTCACTATGGACCCGCTTTCTACGACTATTTCTACGAGCAGAACTTGAAGATTGCCAATGGCTCTGCGCAGGGTGTGCATCTCGACTTTCACAGTCTAGGCGTAAGTATCTGCTTCTTAATAACATTTTCAATTGACAATGTACTGACGTTCCAGGCAGGTTGGCAACGGTATCATTGATGAAGCAACTCAAGCTCCTCATTACCCCGAGTTTGCTGTCAATAACACCTATGGAATCAAGGCGTATAATGACACTGTCTACGAGTTCGTCAAGTTTGCTCTCAACATGCCCAACGGCTGTCTCGACCAGCTCTCCTTCTGCCGGCAAACCAATCGCACTTCTCTCAGCGACCTCGCCATCTGCACCGAGGCCGAGAACATGTGCCGTGACAATGTCGAGGGCCCTTACTACTACGTCGGATACAATGGCGAGAGTCCTCGCGGTGTATACGATATCCGTCATCCCATTAATGACCCTACGCCGCCCACGTATTTTGCCGATTACCTGAACCTGCCGCATGTTCAGGACGCGATCGGCGTCAATCTCAACTACACCGAGTCCAATGACGAGATTTACTTTGCATTCCAGCAGACGGGTGACTTTGTGTACCCCAACTTCATTGAGGACCTCGAATACCTTCTTCAGCAAGGTTTGCGGGTCGCTCTCTACTATGGTGACGCCGATTACATTTGCAACTGGTTCGGTGGCCAGGCCGTCTCGCTCGCCGTCAACTATACGCATGCCGAAGAGTTCCGTGCCGCGGGCTACGAGCCGTTTACCGTCGATGACACCGAATACGGTGAAGTCCGCCAATACGGCAACTTTTCGTTCCTTCGAGTCTACGAAGCCGGCCACGAAGTCCCCTACTACCAGCCTATCGGCAGTCTGGAATTCTTCAAGCGTGTCATCCTCAACCTCGACATTGCGTCTGGCGATGTGCCCTTGTATGGCAACTACTCGTCTTCGGGCACAGCCAATGCCACGCACACGGAGCCATTTGTGCCTCTGCCCACTTCCACTGGAAGCTCCCGGCGTCGTAAATTTTAAATATAAATGTACGAAAAGCTACGGTCCCGGGAAATGGTACTCCTTTGAATGCCCAAGTCAAGTTAATGTATAATAACGAAATGACGATACAGTACATTCCCTTATCATCATTATTTAAAATTATCATCACTGTTTAAATTGATACGGTAGTGTCATGTCCCAGATTTATTGAATGCCAGTATGGAGTATTTAATACCAGAACCGCAGTGCGCTCGTTGGGATTAACCCTAATCCACTGAGTCACTGACTGTTATATAATTCCCCGCTCAAACCAAAGATTCTCTCACAACATCCTCAAAACCCGTCGGCTTGCGTCCCAGCAGCCTCTCCAACTCCTCCGCCGCCGTCACCTCCGTTTCGCCCTTCCGTATCGCTTCAAACACCGTCGCCCACTTGCGCGCCGGCTCCCCCGCTTCCCGCCCCTTCGGCGCATGCGAGCCGACTTCCTCCCGCACGATCTCCGTCGCAGCATACTCGTCTACACTGATTTCTTTTACTCGCACTTGTTGTTTCACTCCCCCGGCTTTTATTTTTCCTAGTATCTCTGCGGTTTCATTCAGACTGTATGCCCTCGGTCCGCTCAGCAGCATCACTTTGTTGGTATACCGGAACGGTGTATTCGACCGCCCTGTCGTAAGATACTCCCTGACCAACTCCGCGCTGGCTTCGCCCAGTTCGTCGAGTTTCGCCCATGCGATTCCGGGCCCGGACCCGTCGTGCGGGATACGTATTTCGTCCGAAGGATGAGACTCGTCTAAAGGATGAGATGAGGAGCGATGAGAACCAGGCTCGGACGAGGACGTACCTTTGATGTTGAAGAAGCCGGTATACATTGGCCACGACTCGGCGTAGAGACCTTCGCGGATAGAGGTATACGTGAATTTTGGACTGGTGTCATCTGAGGCAAGACTGTGGAGATAGTTTTCGGTCTTGAGATGGGCTCGCATCACATGCGCGGCGGTATGGGAAGTGCAGTCCCCGCCAAAGGCGAGGGAGGTGTAGAAGATATGAGACACGGAGCTGCGGCGTGCGGCGTCGATGGTCCGTTTTTGGATCTGATTGTGTCAGTGATTTTATTTTGTTATTTTTTAAGGTTTGAGAAGGATTGAGAAGGGAGGGGGGTTTGGTTGGCTAAAGCGTCAAAATGGTAAAGGAGTAATGGACTAAAATGTAGATATTGTTGCAAAAGAAGCAAAAGAACATAAGGTGGTAATGGAATAAAATGGTAGTAGAAAAGGCTTTAATATAGTAATGTAGGAACGCAGCATCGAAATAAACCAAAAAAGGGAAGAAAGAAAGAAATGAAAAAGGAAAAGAAAAACAGTGTAAAGGAGAGATAGAGCATAAGCGTACCGTAAAGCGAATTTCGTCTTCGAGGGTGGGATAAGAAATGAGCACGAGGCAATCAACATGATCGAATGCACGTTCCAACGACTCTGCGAAATCGTAATCTGCCCGACGCAGCGTCACGCCCGCATCGACATATTTCTTTGGGGTCTTGTCCGGATTGCGCGAGATGAGGATGAGATCCTTTGGGTCAATTTTTGTGAGGAGATACGTGTAGATGCTTGTTCCGAGTTTGCCGGATGCAGGGAAAATGGCGACTTTGGTCATGATGTTTTTTGGTATTGTCTTTCCTTTTCTTTTTATTTTATTTGTTTGGGTCTTAGGTCAATGATTGTCTCAAGCACGACTTTGTTCAATGGCTAGGGCTTGGACTTGAGTCTCAGTGAGCGTATGATGAAATGGTCAATGCATTGGCACTCGTCCTTTTATATTTGTCTCTGAAGGACCTGAAGGTTTGTCTATTATTAATAGGTAAGGCAGGTTTCCCCGCTGTTTCGTATAAATTATACGTACAAGGACCAGCACAAGTCATGCGGTGAAAAGATAGTGGAGACATAGAAGGTAAACAATTAGTTAGTAATCAGTTGATTGGTAATTGCGGGTGAACAATGACGCCATGTCAGAAGTGAATGTACCATGTGTGGCACAGTAAATAAAAGAGTTTATGACAAATATGCCTGGCAATTTTCTTGAACGTATATATATATATATATATCTCGAGACATAGCGACAAGATTGGACAGGGAAGTGCCCGGGATGGAAGTCGGTATACTCGTATGTAAGTCACCTCATTGATGCCGTTGAGCGTATCGCTTTTCTTATCGTGTGGAGAAAACGAAATACAGTACTAGGTCATAAATGAGTACTGAATCTCTGATTAAGGATTCTAACTGTCTGCAATGTTTAATTGTAAATTAATCCATGACTACATGAGTAAAATTTGTTCTAAATAGACCATTGAATAGCTAATATTATATAGTAAAAAACAAAAGTATTTTATCAGGTTTAGAATTATAATAGTATTATATATCCTCTTAATGTTAATTCTGTGTTTCTTAATTAATTGCTTATATAGAATTTTGTGTTTTGATACAACAATAATCTCTAACCTCTGCTAAGAAATTATTTCTTTTCTAGATGTTTAGAGTTCTTAGTATTAAATTAATAGAGATAACTATACTTAAAGATTAAAGGTATTATAACATAGTCATGATTGTTTTGATATTATAGTCTTGATTAGAACTTGTTCATGTTACCTAACTATAATTATTCTTTAAGTTTTTTAAAAGAAGATATGCTTATTATATATATAGTAGCTTGGCTAGTTAATGGTCAAAAGAACAAATAAGCAAAAGTCTCTAATCTACTACCCATAAGCTATAACCATAAGCTACTGCCAGCTTGCTATAAACTACCTCCCTATTCCCCTTGCCCCCACAGTACTCTAGTTATACTTTAGCTTATAGCATTATAAGGTTTAACCAAAGGGCCCCGGCCCCATGGGGCTCGGCTAGGTCTCCGGTCCGTCGGCCAAACTAAAGTTAGTGATTAACTATTACTGACTTAGCTCTTCTTGGGGAAGAAAGTTCCCCATAAGACAAACTCAGGTACGGATTGTTTATGCTGCAGCATCGTAATATTCTCGTCTGCAGGGACACACTCTTTGACTACACTCATTCCCCGTCATTGTCGATGTTCTTGAAAGGCAAGAGCTCGCTAGTGAGATCACACACATCTTTTTGATCCATTCTGACGCTTCGCTCCTCCTCCATACTTTCAATTTGCAATTAAATTTGTCCGGCTTTCCTTGTTCTGTCAAGGCGTTATCACAACTATTGATTCTTCCATTCTCCTCTCGCCGTCACTCCATCTTCTCTCCCTTTCCCACTTTCCACTATCCTCACGCTGTCAAGAACGAAACCGGATGAATATTGAGACTTGGCTAGAGCGAATATCTGGCGCTTCTGTGTCAGAGACATCTGGATCACCAGTCGGACCATCCTCTCCTCCAACGAGTCCCCCAGAAGTTTGTCTGCGTCGCAGCATGTCGGCCATGTCCTCTCCATCACAAGGAACACGTTCCGCCAAACGGCGCCGAACTGGCATTGAGCCTTCTGATCAGTCTGCCCCTCTCGAGACCGCCTCTGAAACTTTTGAGCGCACCAGTACTTCATCACGTCAGGGAAGCTCGTCTAGAGATATTGTTTACGAACTGCGTCTTGCAAATCCGTCAATTGTCTTCGAAACTATGCCGACGATGCCTTTGCCTGACGCTGTCAAATCATTGTTGAAGCATCTGCAAGATGGATTTGGGTTATATGTTATTCCGTATGGTCTAAAGGTAGATTGGTTAAAGCACACTTTGCAATCTGTTGCTACCAATCGAACTGACTATTTTTTTTTTTTGAAGACAAAGCTTCACGATCCTCAATCAATTCTGACCGAAATAATTCCCGAATCTGCCTATTTTGATTCGAGCGAAATGTCTGATCATACTATTAACACCTTATGGAGCGAGCTTGAAAGGGTGCGCCTTGATGCAATCGATTGTGAATCATATGCAAAAGACGAGAATGCTTGGTGTCTGGATGTTGTGCAACCAATATTATCTTCTGACAAGCATGAAAACAGCAAATTAAATTTAATCAGCGTGTAAGAATCAATCCCACCATTTTATGAAATGCAGTCATCACTGAATGGTATTTCGACAGGCAATCCCAGCAGATTGATCAGTCGCTCCTTCCAGTCACAAGAGATGGCGTGAAACATATTAACAAAAAGACCGACTACGCTTTCTTTTTCTCCCCTCGAGACCCGGAAGTCTCGGGCCTGTATCAAAAGCTGAGCATCGGTGGTCGTGGCATGCAAATCAGCCACACCACCGATGCTTTCAGCAAGAGAGTGACACTGTTCTCCGGAATTGAGGTCAAGGCGGCGGACGGGCGCAAGTATGAGGCACTAGCGCAGCTAGCCAAATGGCTAGCTGCCAGCCTCGAGATGAACCGGAAGCTTGGAATTCTGGCTCAAGGCGAAAATGCCGATCAGCCTGGTTGGCTCTTGCCAACCGTAGGCCACGTCGTCGTGGGCCATGACTGGCTCACGTATCTCTGTTACAAGGCAGAAAATGTCGTGGTAAGTGAACTGGACAGTGTCACTTGATGGGGAAATGTTAATTTTTGATATATCTTTTAGCGTGTCCTGGGCCCCATCGATGCACTCTCGGCGAACAGCAGGTCAATTTACGGCATAATCAAGCTCCGTGACCTGCACCGCCGAGTCAACAGATATGCTACCGATGTCTATTGGCCATGGGTACGAGACGAGATCCTCCGGCCTCTGGCCTCGAAGGCGTAAAGATTGCAATGAGGGTTCCCGAGAGATGACTACATTAGCATCAAGAATTTATATGGCTGTTCTTTTTTTCTTTTTCTCTTTTTCTTTTTTCTAGATTTGATACCAAGAAGATGTTATGGTGGCTCTTGTGGTGATGGCGTACCATTCCCTTTGTCTTATCGTGTTATGGATTTTACCACCATTACTGTGAACCATGTGTGTATTTGCTATGGTGGCTAGATTTAAATATTCCGAGCTTCAATTTCCATGATTATGTTTTATTCCATCTACCACTATTGTAACAGAAGATGCATCTGAGGTTCTCCACTTGGAATACAATATTCCAAAAGCTAGAATGTAAATTGACAACTACTACCATGCTAAACCAGGTCGCTACTTGGCTGCTCTCACAGCCAAGCTATATTATGATAAAGAATTGGATTTTCAACTCGAAATTCGAAATTCCTCCGCGGCCTTCCCCCCTCCCGCCTCCGGGTGAGATGGTGAGACATCAAAGTAAACAACGTAAATATATCATTCCTTTACTGGGTGCTTTTTCCCCAGCCATCGGTCCTGAACCGCTGATGAAAGCGTACTACTCACGTCGTCGCCGCCCTGCTCGCGGAACACAAGACCGTCAACTGCGCTACAGACAACTTCAAACTTGCCGTCTTTCCGGGCCCGTGCAAAAGTAATAATCTTCTTCAGGAGGTCCGCGTATGTACGAAGCGCGTCTTCGTTCCTGCGCTCCCACCGCTGAATGTCGTCACGGATGTCAGTCTCTTCAATGTCTTCAAAGAGGCCGGATTGATGGTATGCTAAAACGAAATTTGGATTCTGCGCCGCCCACAGCCGGGGCAGCTCGCCTGCCAGAATGCCAGTGTCTTTCTTGCGCACTGAGCGGGTTTTGATGTCGAAGACGGCGGCTCGTGGGATTAATTGTGAGCCGTCTTGAAGGATCGTCAATTTTTGTTCTTTTTGTACTTGGGGTGATGATGTTGATGACGGCGAGGAAGACGACGACAACGACAACGACGGCGAGGAAGACGATGATGATAATGTAATAGAAGTCGACAGACGCGATGCTATCGTACTCTCACCCAAAGCCAATGCCAGCGTATCATCGATACTACTTTCGTCCGTCGGCTTAGGACTGTCGGAAAGCTTGCTTCCAGGCGTGGTATCATTCGGCACCAAATCTTTATAATACCCATCGGCGGCAAACCGGACCAGGAAGTTGAGCCCACCAAACTCATACTGCACGATACGCTGATGGGTGTCTGATCCCCTGACATCTGACTCCCAAGTGGTATATGCCTCGGGAAAAGTATGTCCAAACCCGCGCACCGCATCGATCAGTTGTGTCGGGGAATTTTCTCGCCGGACGAAAAAGACGGTATTGCCAACCGCCTCGACAAGGAAGCGAAAGGGCCGTTCGACCCGGTTGAAGACATGCCGTAGGAGGTTGCCCAATGTGCTATTGCACGCGAATATGTCAATGGATGACGTGGGAAAGTTTGGGTTCAGTGTCAGAAGTGCTTGCACGGCTGGTTCGATTGGTCGCGAGGGATACTGGGCCGCGTTCTTGTCGCGGAAGTAGGCCCCGCCGTCTTCGGGCAGTCGTCTAGGTGAGTGTAGAGGTGTCCAGGCTGGTGGTTTACCTATTGGTTATTATAGTATCGTATGTAATTAGCATATTTCGTTTTCATTGTTCTTATAGCTGTTACAGTATGAGAAGTGCCGTGTAGTGGGAAATATAACTGAAGTGTTCAAGCGAATTAATGACTTACCAGGGACTAAAATAGTGGGGGTCGCTTTATTCATCCAGTTAAACGTTGCAACGTCTTTGCAGTTCACAATCTTGAGAGAAGCAGAATGTTCCTGCTCTTTGTTGTCATTTTCATCTTCACTGTCACTGAATTCAATGAGATCGGTTTCATGGGTCTGGACTCTTTCCAGGATCTCGCCCAGAGGCGGTGAAGCAGCGCGTGGTACTTCAACCGGTCTTCCTCTGAAGTTGGATCTGCCTCTTGCAAAATAGCCTCGTCCCGCTCCTCGCCCTGGTGTAGAGCTTGAGCCACGATTGCTTTGTCGATTGACATACATTTTCTTCTTACACTTGAAATTTCGCAAATTATATGCTCAGCTTCATTCCAGGAAGCAGAAAGTAACAAGAAATGGCGCGGGAAAGATCGCTATTTAGAGCGCATCTATCGTTGCGATTTAACAAGATCGCATGGCTTTGAATTGTGGCCGCTGCCGCAGTCCCGTAATGCTATCAGGCAGCCATGCATTTTTATGAGATTGGACAAACAAGGAAACTTCAGCATCTTTTGCCGCGCAAGGCTGTCGGCCTTTTGATGACCTTTGCACTGTATCTCTGTGTATAATGTACAGCGCAAGGCTGCGAGGCTGCGAGGCGGCAAGGCTGCAACGACACAACAAGGAAACCCAAGGGGACACGTCACTTTGCATCGCAGAACTCCGGTTCTGTGCACGTTCTTGTTTGATGTTTGCCTTTATGAGAACTAGGCTGCTGAAGACCCCAATTCATTGCGTCAGAAAGCTGAAGAGGCGTATCATAATATTTGCAGTTCTCAGTAATGCAAGCACGAGCAGGAAGAAAAGCATAGATGGTGACAGGGGATCAATAGTATCAAGTAAACAGCATCCAGACTACCCCGCTCATTCTCCCCCCGCTGCATATCCGCTCGCTCTCCGCAGGCGCTCACCCCAGAACCAGAGCATAATGGGCGCAGGGACACCCACGCCCAGGGCAATAAACGCCAGCACACTATTTCCCCATCCATAATCCAGGGATTGGTACAAATATGGACCAAACAATGGGAAACCAAACCCTGTGAAGCCTCGAAGCAAATATACGGCTCCCGTCGCGCTCGCGGCATACAGTGTGTATGCATCAATCAAGTATGCGCTCGTGCACTGAAACCCAATCATGGCGCCACAGGCAAATAGTCCGATGCCAATGTCAGGCACGATCCACGAAGTGTGTGCCTGTGCGGACCAGCCGTACATGAATATGCCGCAGGGAATAAGCAGTGAGGCGGGTAACATCAGAGGAAGACGGTATTCTGGTTTTGCTTTCGGGGGGTTGGCCTCGCTGCGCTTCTTTAAGAAGCGATATATTCGATCCGCGCACAGCCCACAAATCTGTGAGCCGATAAAATATCCGGTGCCAAGAGCAAAGTAGTTCAAACTGCCAATGCTTGTGCTTTCGGCATATCTATCGCGCCATAGATTGGGGAAGGTCGATAAAACAAGATACATGAGTCCATAAAGGTAGGCATAATATAGGGAAAGGACTTGGACAATGGGCTGAGTTGTAAACAGGCGGATGGGACGCAGGAGCGAGCGGCGGTACAGCTGGCCAATCGACTTGTGCTGGGCGGCGTTCTCGATATCGTAGGGGGTCTGAAGCAACCTGTTACCGGTTTGCTTTATGAGCTCCTTCTTCCGCCGCTCAAGGATCTTCGGCCGGTATGTTTCGTCACGGACGAAGATCGCGCCAAGGATGATCAGCAACGCGTCGAATATGGACGTGGCCCAAAAGGACCAGCGCCAGGTAGAGTACTGTGTGACGAATCCTCCTACAACTGCACCCAACGAGGGTCCAATGAGGGGTCCGATGTTGTAAATGGCAATAGCCCAGCCACGTTCGTCAGGATTGAAACAGTCGGATATTATTCCTGAGCCGACCTAGTGGTCTAAATTAGATGCCTTGACGCGTGAAGTTTTGAGGAAAGAAAAAGGATAGGGAAGATGCTAATGCATCAAGCGCTGATGGAGACGAAAGGAAGGAGGACGATCGAACATACAACTAGCCCCGCGCTTCCTCCTATTCCAGCCAAAAGACGGAATGCAAGCAGTTCCCCCTTGTTCCGCGCAAAGCCGCAGCAAAGGTTGAAGATGAGGTAAAATGTGTTGCCGGATTGCAAAACAACAATCCGCCCGAATAACTCGCAAAGTGGACCCAAAAGAAGAGGTCCAATGCAGTATGTCAGAACAAATGCTGAGAGAACAAGCTGTGCTTCCACGTCAGAGTGCATGTGCATTTGATGTGAGATTGTTTGTAACGATGGAGCCACAATCGATGAAGAGAGCGGCATCAAAAACACGGAACCAGAGACAATCATGGTGGTTGTCCATTTTCGTGACTTGGGCCAATTCCGTGGATCTCCAGGATCATTTTCCGAGAAATCGACTATATTGTTGGAATCGTCCTCTCCTTCTTCTTTTTCTTGTTGACCATGAGAGGTCAAAGCATTGTCCTTTTCATTGTTTCCCAATTTGTTCCCATTTTCGAGATCCTCGTCATTTTCTGCGAAGACTGTCGATTCGTTCTTTAAGTGGCCTTGTCTACCAATTGCAGATTTGGGCTCTTGATTTTGGGGCTCATTCAAGGCAGAACTCGTGTTGAGAGAAGATTGTAGCTTTGTGGCTCCTGTTGTTTCAGTCCCCGATTGCTCACTGTCCAAGGGCATTGTCTGAAGGGGACGTGAGATTTATTACTCTCGCCTCAATTGCTATGTTGTTGCCGACTCTTCCCAATACCGCGGCCTTGCGTCTGAAGCAATGAGGGTCCTTCTCAGATCAATTGCAGGCAGCATCAAATCTCCAGGAGTGGTTTTCTGTCCTAATTTTTTTTAATTGAACTATTACCTGAAGCATAATACCCCAATGGCGAATGACTCATTTTGAGAAGTCTAACTGATCGTCCCTTTCAATCAGCAACGCATGGCAAATTACCAATCTTCAATCAGCAACGCATGGAAAATTACCAATCTGCGCAAAGAGATGGCGTGCATGTAGTGAGTCATTGTCCGTGCCATATACCGAGCCGTTCTTCGTTTCCTGATTCGCCCCTTGAATCAACTAGAGCGAGCACGACATTACCAACAACAGCAGAGCAGGATAATGCCTGTTCTGAAGTCCGTGGGAACTGGTAGTTCCAGGTGTAGTCGTCAACCTGAGAAAACGATTCAGGACAGTGTTGAAATCCCAGCGACTGAATCAACTTGGAGCCGGGCAACGGGTATGTTGAGACGTCCCACTTAGCGTCACTTCGCAAGCAATCCCCAGGTGAAAGCTAGTGGAGTTATAGCTGGGGAAACGTGAGGCGAACTGTTCCGCTTAATTAAACCCCAAGAGGGAAATTGTAGCGCGACCGCGCGGGAACAACGCGTCTCACCGCTTATCCATTTCGCCGCTCTCGTCAACAGTTCTAGTAACCATCGCCTCAGCGTCATTCATTGCAACTCGCAAACCTCTATTTCGTCATGCCAACCGTGCCTGCACGGCTGACAGACGGATTTGCCCACATTGAAGATGGTTGAATGCCCAATATGCAGCAAGCCCGTCAAAGAATGGGACATTAATAGTCATATTGACTCTGGATGCGAATCGCATGTCCAAACATCGTCGCCACCATTAGAGCCATCGGCCGAAGACAACGGGCCAGCAGCATCCTCTACTCAAACACCACAAAAGCCAGGGTCAAGCAATAGCAATGTTGCAGCATTTTTCCAGCCGTCGTCGGTGAAACGCGCAGCTGCTGCTGCAAATGCCAATGCGCAGTCGGAATCAATTCCGAGCGTTAGACCAGTTCCATCCTCTTTCTCAACTAGAGCAGCCTCTTTATTGTCAGGAGGAACAAATGCTGCACCCCGTAACGGTACTTTGACAGGCAGTGGGATAAAATTGGGCGCTTCCAATACTGCCTCACCTCCAATTCCGCAACCAACGGCCTTGACCAACGGCACGAAGACATCTGCTCCAAATATCAACAGCAACGGCGACAGCAACAATAACAAACGTCCTCTTGAACCCGAATCTACGCCTGCAAGCACCACACCCGCACACAGTGAATCACCATCGGCTGCCAAGCGTCAAAAAGTCACCAATGCTTTCCAAAAAGCTGCCCCTCTCGCTGAGCGCATGCGCCCACGTACACTCGATGAAGTATGCGGACAAGAGCTGGTCGGGCCATCAGGGGTACTTCGGGGGCTTATCGAACAAGACAGAGTTCCTTCCATGATCCTTTGGGGCGGAGCAGGTACGGGCAAGACCACCATTGCGCGCGTAATTGCGCACGTGTGCGGCCGCAGATTTGTCGAAATCAACAGCACCAGCACAGGGGTAGCAGAATGCAAGAAATTGTTCGGTGAAGCTCGGAGTGAACTAGGCTTGACCGGCCGCCGGACAATTATCTTTTGCGATGAAATCCACCGATTTTCTAAATCCCAGCAGGACGTGTTCCTCGGACCGGTAGAGTCGGGACAAGTGACGCTCATTGGAGCCACGACAGAGAATCCGTCATTCAAAGTCGTGCCGGCACTGCTTTCGCGCTGTCGAACATTTACTCTGCAGAAACTCGACGACGAAACCATCACTGAAATCCTCCAACGCGCATTGCAGCGCGAGGGACACAATTATCTTCCTCCTCATCTTCTACCCTTTCCTCTTCATGATGATTCCAATTCCACTCTTCCACCACCACAACAATCAGAATCGTCTTCCTCTCCTCCCTCTCCCCCTCCATCCTCCTCTTCCTCCGCCGCTCATCATACCCCTAACCTCTCCACATCTGCATCTGCATCTACATCTACATCTACATCCACCTCTCACATTTCCGAGCTCCTCTCCCCGCCTTTCCTCTCCTACCTCGCCTCCTTCTCCGACGGCGACGCCCGCACCGCACTCAACCTTCTCGAGCTCTCCCTCTCCCTCATATCTCGCTGTCCACACATTACACCCACGCAACTCAAATCCTCCTTGACCAAAACCCTCGTCTACGACCGCGCCGGCGACCAACACTACGACACCATCAGCGCACTCCACAAATCCATCCGCGGCTCCGACCCGGACGCCGCCCTGTACTATCTCGCCCGCATGATCCAATCCGGGGAAGACCCGCTCTTCATCGCGCGCCGCCTCGTCGTCGTTGCATCCGAGGACGTCGGCCTCGCTGACAATTCCCTCTTGCCACTGTGCATGGCCGCTTTCAATGCCGTTGAGAAAATCGGCATGCCTGAAGCGCGTATCCACTTGGCGCATGCCACTGTCGCTTTGTCACTCGCCAAGAAGAGCACTCGCTCTTATAGAGGACTCAACAATGCCATGGCCGCGGTCGGAAACGAACCGGGTGTCGCCGGACTCCCGATCCCGTTTCATATCAGAAACGCACCGACAAAACTTATGAAAGAACTCGGGTATGGCAAGGAGTATAAGTATAATCCCCATTACAAGGATGGCAGGGTCAAGCAGGAGTATTTGCCGGAAAAGCTTTGGGGGAGGAAGTTCCTCGAAGATGAGGATCTCGGGAGTCTCGTCGATGAGGATTTGGTTGGAGACGAGGTGTTTGGAGATGAGTAGATAAGGTGTAGGATCTATAAAAAAGGAATTATATTGTATGAGGTATAGTAGACTGAATACATTTGTCGAAGCTTATTTCACGTTATCCTTTCTATATATATATTTGTATATATCTATATGTACGTGTGTGTGTGTGTGTGTGTGTGTGTGTGTGTGTGTGTTTCTTGCAATACCATTGTTGCAACTTTATCTATACCTCCCTAACAGTCCAATATCCACACTCTCTTCTCCGCACGTCTCATTATCTCATACTCATCAGCAAGGACCTAGTTTATGGTAGCAAAACATTTTGCTCTGCTTCCTTCTTCAATCTCACCGGCTCCAGTCCAAAGCGTCCATTGGTCAAGCGAAGGCGGTGAAGCGGTGAGACAAATTGCCGTACCTTTCTTTCCCTCGTCCCACGCGCACGTGACCTGGAATTTTCTTTCCCCGACGTACCGCATCTCCCGCGCTCTCGCTCGGGAATCACCGCCCGAGGGTCCTTGGTCCAAAAAATAATAACACTTTCCCACCAGGCCGCTTCAAATCGCCACTCTCCAAACTGACTCTTCTTTTTCAATACTCTTTTCCACGACCACGAATTTCGCCCGCCGCCTACACGCATTTTGTTCTCGTTTTCAATAAAAGGGCATTGAAAGAAAATTAGCAAGAAAAGAAACACCGAATAACGCTGGAAGAAACATTGAAAAAAATTGGAAGAAGCGACAACAAAATACCGACAAAATGTCAATGTACGACGAAATCGAAATCGAGGACATGACATTCGACCCGGCGCTGCAAATCTACCACTACCCGTGCCCGTGCGGGGACCGGTTCGAGATTGCGATTGACGACCTGCGCGATGGCGAGGACGTCGCGGTGTGTCCCAGCTGCAGTCTGATGATTAAAGTCATTTTTGAAGTGGTGAGTCCTCCGAGATGCCTACTTTCCGCCCCTCCATTCCTCTCCACGTAACCTCTCCGCCTTTTCAAAGCTGTTGTTAAACAAGAAAAAGAGCCAAAGGGAGAGAGGAAAAGAAAGGAAAAGAAAGGACAAGAAGGGACAAGATGCTAATAAGATATAGGACGATTTGCCGCCGCCGCCAGAGGATCAAGCGCCTGGTGCTGTTGCGGTGACTGCGTGAGCGTAGCGACAAGCGGCCAACGGAAAACGGCAACGGCAAATAGCAGACAGCAAGCGGAAAGCGATAGCGGACAGCGACATGGGGCAATGGATAGCAGACAGATGTATCTTGACCTACGATCATGATATAGATCCGACAGAGACGCAAGTACACGACCTTGGGACTAAGGGACTACGACGGACATTACAAACGTCACAGGCATGGGATTGGAATTGGATCTTAAACCGATGTAGGACCAAGGTCCAATCTTCGACTTCTCATGAGAATATGAGAGTGTCTGGTTGTAGGATCATTCACGGATGTTACTGTCCTATGGCTGGGTCGTTGGTGGATGATAGTCTTGGATATAATTTTTCAAGACTTAGTGCCATTGTCTCGTCAGGTCATTGCAAGGGTAAAGGGTAGCATGAGAATGCTCGCGCCCGGCACTAGATCTTGTAGCAAGACAAGATACTGGATTGCAAGAAAGCGTTGAAGATAGCACCATCGAGGCTGAATGGCGTGGTCTGATGGATCGATAAGGCTGGAGGACATGACAGTCAATATCACAAGAATTTGCATAGACAGAATGACACTATATTTGTGACTGCAGAGACTAGATGCTCGCTCATAAACAGAGGTACCACATCCTCAGTGTGAATAATCAGAAATGGGATACAAGGATTGAAAGTCAATATGCCCGCCTCAACTCCAGACGTCAACTCAGTGGACGTGTCAACTCCGGCAATATAACTGTAGTTGTTATGACTGATGCTCCGCGCTCAGGCAGCAGACGGATCCGTAGCGGTGATGTACACGCCGAGCTCCTTCTTGAGCAAGTCGGACAGGGTACTTCCGTCACGGAGGTAGATCCATTCCCCAACACCGCAGCCTTCCTTTTCGTGCATGGACTCGCCCTGGATCACCCAGTCGTACCGTTTGGGGCCGGAGATGGGCGAGCTCAGCCAGATTTGCTTATTCGGGGGTTGCTTGTTCAGGACGTAGGTGCCATTGGGAGGGAACGCCAGGGTCAAGACGCCAGCCTATTATATATTAGCATACGTCAGTGACAAAAGTATACCGCTTTGGAAAAAGAGCTCGTAAAAATAAATTAGATCCTTATGCAATCAGCTACACTGGCAGGCTTACGCTGTACTCGACATCCACGTCCTCTCTCTGCTCGGCCAACTCTTCGAGCTTCAGGAGCAACGAGTCCAGAAACTCCTCAGACCGCTCGTGGTACTCTTCAAGCGAAATGTCCGCTGGTGCGGCAACATGCGTGGCAAAGACATTGTCCTTGGGCTGGGGCTCCGCCGTCTCGGGCGAGAGCCCTTTCGTCGAGGGCCCGGTCATGTGGAGAGCACGGATGCCCGCGGGAGCAGTCAGACGGGGACCAGCTGTCCTGAGAGACGCAGCAGAGACATATCTGCTCGTGGACCGTGGGATGGACCTCATGCCGGAGCTCCGAAGAGCTTGGTTGGCAGCATTGGCAAGGGAGCGAGAAAACATGACGAAGGACGAAGTACGCTCTGAGCAGATGGAGTATTTTTAACAGGGCTGTTTGGGCAATTGGTCAGCTTCAAGCAGCAGAATAACGCTTTGGATTGGAAAGGATGCTTTACGCACAGAAGAGAGAATTAATGAGAGAAGAGAGTTGTTGGCAGGTCAGTTGAATCCAACGAGGGAGAATCAATCAGCTCAACAGAGGAGCTCGGACCACCCTGCACCAGCTATGATTTACGGTTAAACTGTATTTCTGTACTTGGTCCCCAATACAATCTGTGTGTAGTTACAAGTATCGAATCATCTCATCGGACCCCGACAGGATCGGAATATTGTATCATCCCACCAGCAACAGTCATACGTAAGATCTCTCTATACCATCATACCA
The DNA here is from genome assembly GCF_001619985.1 of Xylona heveae TC161. Taxonomy (NCBI): domain Eukaryota; kingdom Fungi; phylum Ascomycota; class Xylonomycetes; order Xylonales; family Xylonaceae; genus Xylona; species Xylona heveae. Next base: position 107,450 of record NW_017264203.1, on the reverse strand, counting down.
TTCATAAGATTCATGAGAATTAAATAATTACCTACCTAGTTAATTACCTACGGTAGTTATTCAGACAGCAGGAGAATTAAAGTGTACGCGTACAGTCCCCGCAGTCACAAGCCATCTGCTTATCTTCGGGATTGCTACGATTCGCTGTCGTTCCGGAGTGCCTCGTCCCTGCCGTCGGAAGTCTATTCGTCCTCGTGCTTTTCTAACTCCGTAACGTAACTCTATTCCCGCTCTCCCCCGCTCTTTGACCATCACACCGCCTGATTGTGTCCGACAACGTTTTTCTGCTCCAAGTTACCATTGATCGACGGCCCTGCATCTGTGTACCTTTATACCTAGAATCCACTGCCTCTGTAACATATTGTACTACCTATACCTATCCGTCCTAGTGTCTCAGGTCTATCCAAACCATCTCGATATACAGACGATACTGTGATAATATCAACACCACGCTTGGGCCTCACATATACAGCCATGATCAACGCTGTTCTGGTCTTTAACAACTCCGGTCAACCCCGGTTGACCAAATTCTATTCCCAGCTCGTATGTCTCTTCTCTCTTCCCTTTCTACTCAACCTCCGCTCTTCCTGCTCCTCCTGCCCTTGCTCCTACAGCCTCACTACCCCCTCCATACTCACAATCATACAAGCCAACCAACTAACCTTGTATGATTCCAATTGACAGGACACGAGCGTACAACAACGCCTCATCTCCGAAATCTTCACGCTCGTCTCTCACCGCCCTGACTCGGCTTGTAATTTTCTTCCGTACGTACCCTCTCCTTGTCCTCTTCCCTCCTGCCTTCATCCCTCTTGCTCATAACCTTATTGCACTCAAAACCAAAACCAAATACCACAAACCACAAACCCCAAACCACACTAACCTGCCTTCAACAACACAACAGCCTGCCTCCCCTGCTCGCGAGTTCTTCAAAACCCACCACGCCGTCCGAACCGCACAACGACACCCCCTCGCTCATCACCTACCGGCACTACGCCACGCTGTACTTCATCATCATCTCGACGTCGACCGAGTCTCCGCTGGCTTTACTCGACCTGATCCAAGTCTTTGTCGAGGCGCTGGACCGACTCTTCGAAAACGTGTGCGAGTTGGATCTCATCTTCAATTTCGAAACGCTGCACGCCGTGCTCGCCGAGATGATTGTCGGCGGCGTGGTCGTCGAGACAGCGCTCGATAAGGTCGTCGAGGGCGTCAAGAGCCAAGGCCGCGTCGCGAAACGGCCGGTCAATGAGTCGAGATCCGGAGGCGGGCTCGGCCTGGGCAGTTTTGGACGCGCGGGGGATCTGGTCTGGGCGGGACGATAACTTGTAGCTGTTACACTCGGTGTGCCGTTCAGTTGATCAGTCTCTGTCGTATTCCACTGCATTTCATGGGCGTCAAGTGGAGTTTACTGTCTTTTCCTCCGTCTTCTTTTGCGGTATATACCTCATGTCTTGCATGGTTTGATATTTTTTACAAATCACTTCCCAATTTCCACTTAACATCTGTCCGAGAATTTGAACTGTATATGGCGTGTCTGCGGCAGTCGCAGATGCATATATCAGCTAGAACATTGTAGGCTGAAGGATAAAGAGGTCATCAATGAATAAGTTTATTCTAATAAATACCATGACGAAAGAATCTATCATCTTTTTTGGACAAAACACACGAGGGGGGGAAACAATAAAAGTGCATCAAATGAAATCGTCTTCATCGCACATGAACTGCGTCAGTCCCGACTAACCCTACAGATCCAGTCGGGCAGAAGTATATCGCGACAAAATGTAAAAAAAGAGTAAAAGGTAAAAAGGGAGAATGAGGAAAATATTGCACGCTTTCTATGCCCTTTTTTTGTTTTGGTCCATCGCTACTTCACATCTAGATATGCTTTTTTTTTTTTTAAATCTCTGCTTCACTGCACCTCTCTTCTCCTTCTTTTCATCCATGCAGCTTAGCTGTGCTCAAATGGACGATACGTGACTTAGATATGCTTGGATGGATACGTGACTTAGATATTCTCAAAATGAAAGGTAGGGACACCAGGGACGGCGCCCTCTGCAGGCTGGGGCAGCTCAGTGCGCTTCTGATCGGCAGACTGGTCGACCTGGGTAGTGGTTTCCTCTTTGCCCTTGCTGTCGACACCGGTGCCTACGACATCGACAGACTTGATGACGGTGCCGGTCTTGCCGCCTTCGTCGACGGCAATGACTTCAATGGCCTTGCAGCCCGTGGTGCGGGAAAGACCGATGGCCATCTCCTTGAGGGTGTCGAGCTCGTCAAAGGGGAGTTTGCGATCGAAGACGATGTTGGCTGATTCGCCGCCGGCGAGACGGCGCTTGAGACCTTGCACAAACGGCATGGCCTTCTTCATTTCGCCAAACTTGGCGACCTTGGGGTTGAGCTCCTTGTCGTTGATGGAGACGCCGTCAAAGGCCTCGCGCACGAGGTCAATATACTTTTCTTGCCACGAGGGGTATTTCGTGGTGGCGAAGATGGTGAGCTTCTTGGCCTTCTTGGGGTCAAAGGCCACGCTCTTGCCCTTGTCCTTCTTCTTTTGCTGCGCCGCTTCGGCAGAAGTGATGTTCGAAGTGGTGGTGCGGACGTACTCGCGTGCGGCGAGCAGAGTGACGTCGGCCTCGGGGAGCTCAGGGAAGAGCTCATTTTGGATAGTGGCCGGCTGTGAGAGCATTAGTTGCAAGTCTTGATAGTATTGTGAAAGGAGGAAGACACTGATAAAGAGTTACGGGTTATTGTGTGTCAAAAGGGACTTACCTGCTCGAGAACCTCTTGCCAGATGTATTCGGACCAGTGAGGAGTGATGACGGCCATCAGAAGAGCCTGCAACTTAATGTACTGCAGAGCAACGTCCTTATGCATGCCGATACGGGAAGCAGTGGTACTCTCACGGTAGAAATCGCGAGCTGTGGTGAAGTCGTAGAAGGCAGACTTGAGAGCAAGCTTGTAGTTGGTGCTATAAATGGTCAGTATTTCTCAAAAAGAAAAGAAGAAGAGGGGCATTTCTGGGAACGTACGCCGAGTAGTGATTCTTAGCCTCGTTGGCAAGACTGTACATCTCATTCTCAAAGAGCTTGTCCCAAAAGACCTTGGGACCAGTGCGGAGAGGAATCTCATCGCGCATCTGCTCACCCTTGGCCAGCTTGGCGATCTTCTCGCACCACTCCTTAAGAGTAAAAAGACGGAGAATGCTGCTGTTGGCGACGCTCTCCTCAAAGTTGGCGTCCTCAATACCGTCACCGGCATCAGCGAGCGCAACACGGCTGGCGTCGGCACCGTACTTCTTGACAGTGTCATCCAGAGTCAAAAAGTTACCAGTGTGCTTGCTCATCTTCTCACCGTTGAGCGTCAAGTGGCCATTAGCACGGACCGCGCGAGGCCAGAACTCCTTGGGGAAGAGAGCAGTGTGGATGTAGAGGAAGAAGGTCAAGTGGTTAGGGATAAGGTCCTTTCCAGAAACACGAAGGTCCAAGGGATACCAGTACTGGAACTCACGGCGCATAGACTCAAGAGAGTCCTTGCTGATACCACTCTTGACGACCTCGTCGGAGAGCTCTCTTCTGGTGAAGATGTAGTCCCAGACCTCGTCAGTCATCTGTTCAGCCTTGACGCCAGCAAGGCCAGGCTCCTTTCCAAAAATGTCCTTGTGGAGGAGGTGAGCAATGGTGTAGTATGACATGTAGATTGTGCTGTCACTCAAACTCTCAACCAGGAAGCTGTGGTCCCAAGGAAGCTTAGAGCCAAGACCATAGCTTCTGGCGCAGGCCCATTGGTTCAACCAGTCAATGGTCTTCTCAAACTGGTGCTTGGTCTCCGTAGTAAAGGTATTGAGACCCTCGGAAATCCAGCCGAGAGTCGTCTTTTGCCATTCCTCGTCACCGTTACCGTAGTTGAGGAACCACTGGTCCAAGTGAGCAACAACGCACTCGTCGCCCGATCGGCTGATGACCAGACCAGCCGGCTCAGCATACTCGAAAGCGTCGCCTGCATCGATCAGGTCACGCTTGACATTGTCCTTGATGTGCTCCACCTTTTGGCCCTTGTACTTGCCAACCAGGATGGTACCCTGGTAGAAGCCCTCCTTATAGGCAAGACCCTTGGCCTCCTCGAGCTGAGCGGCATCCTTGGGAGAGTTGATCTTGAGCTTCTTCACGAGGAAAGGCGCAGTCAGGTTACCGTATGACGGAGTCTCGAGAATCGGGATGATTTCCAGCTCAGCCCACTCCTTCTTGATCCCGTAGAAGTCGGCCTTCTTGGCAAGATCGAGGACGGTAGCATAGTCATCCGGGCTGTCAGATGGGACTGAAGTGACAACACCAGTACCCTTGGTGGCCTTGACCGTCTCCATCGGCAGGATGCGGACACCCTCAGTGTGCATGGAAAGGGGAGCATTCACGAGGGTGCCAATGACAGAGGTACCGGGAAGTTCGGCAACCTTTTCGTACTCGCCCCACTTGGGGAACGCACCCTGGAAGGCCATGTTGCGGGCAGCACGCTCAGTGACGACAAAGTAGTCATTCTCACCGGCCTTGAATACACCGTAGGTGATCTTGGGTCCAACGAAACAGCAGGTCTGGCCGTACATGGTCTCGGGTCGGAGAGTGGCGGGGACAAAGAAGACATTAGCGTTCGCAGGCAGCTTGCTCTCGACGAGCTTGGCAGCCTCGGGGGCCCACTCCTTCACCTTGAGCTTCACGGCGGTATACTCCTGTGGTCCAATGGCTTCACCTTCACTTCGGTCGTGGTCCATGCAGGGCTGGCCATCCTTGGGGGAATAGACAGTGTAACGCTTGCCAAAGCGAATCTTCTGCAACTCCTTGAGACGGTTCATCTGCCATCTCACAAAGGCATCGTAGTAAGGGTTGGCGTCAGTGGTGACCATTGATCGGCGCCAGTCGATACGAGCGCCAAAGTTGGTAAGATCTCGTCTGCACAACGGAGGGAAGAATTGGAGCCAATGTTGCGGGTCTGCAAATTTGTGGATCTCGGCGAGAGGAATGCCAAGGGCAAGCATGATCTGGAACTGGTACTTCAGCTTGACCGCCTTCGCCGCAGCCTTGCCCTTCTTGGCGGTGAATTTGGTAATGTCCTCCTTGGTGTCAGCCTCTGTAGGCGCAGGGGTCTCCTCGGGCTGGCTGTTCGTAATGTTCGTCTCGGGGCAGCGCTCGAATTCCTTGCCAAACATCTCGACTTCTCTGACAAGTTTGTCGGCACAGGCTTTGATGGGCATACCCGTGCAGTGGAAACCCATCGGGAAGAGGGCGCGCTTGCCCTGCATACGAGCAACACCAGCAGTAAACTCAATCTTGGAGACTGAGAAACTGTGTCCGGCATGCAGAGTGCCGTTCATATATGGGTAGGCCATGGTGCCAAAGAATTTAGGGTATTTGGCACGAAGGTCGGCGGCCGAAATGTCCTGGAGAGGGATCTCCTTGGTCGAGGGCGCATTGGGCTCGAAGACCTTGTCCTCTGCCCATTTTTGCTGGTATTTCTTCTCTATCGCAATAAGGGTATCTCTTTTCTCAGTCTGTCATGTATTGAAAAAGTCCCAAATGTTAGCGTGACAAGAGTCAAATGACGCAGTTTGATCGGCATGAGCAATACTGACATTTTCAAGTTTAATAGTGTTTTTGGAACTCTTGCTGGGGTCCATGGCACTCAGAGTAGCCTGTGTTGCCGCCATGGTGGCTTTGGTATTTGTGGTAACTAAGGTATGGATAGTGTAAAGAGATTCAACGGACAACTGGAGCCCCTCAGGACAAAATCACACTTTCGCTCTCGTCCCGCCTTTCTGACTCGAATCGACTTTTGAATGTTTCCCTTTGGGGGTTTTTGACGTGGGGCACCGGCGGCAGCTTAGTCATCATCTCCACCAGACCCCCGATTCCCCGACATCCCAACCACCAAGTGATTGATAGAATGAATGCCAATCTCCATGAATTGATCTGACATGTTCTATCAATTGCATGATTGATTTCTTATACAATGAATAGTTGATTCGCTACTTTGCTGATTCTTGACAATTATGTTTTTCCCTAAGCTGCGTCGTCTGAACGTGCCACAACCCCCGCAGCCAGTCTACATTAGTCCATACAAAGCCAAGAAGCTATGGCCGCCAGATTTCTCAAAGCTGAGCCACAAGCACCAGTTCAGGCTGGAAAAGAGATATAAAAGACGCACAAAACTCAAATGGGCCCGCCCAAGGTGGAACAAAGGGGTCAAAGTTGTACAGTTTACCGCCATCACATGTGCGACTCTCGCGGCTCTTGAGATCTATACCATCCTGAAGCTAAATCTAATATAGTTAGTATTTTTTATGCTCTTTTCTTCATGGACCGTGAAAAGGAAAACAGGCTAGTAGATCCTGTAAGTAAATCTTGGATTGACGTATGGTCCATGTTGCTGATACCCTCAAGCTCCGTCGGTGGGCCGATGACAAGTTGGGTTCTATTTGGTCCAGCCCAGCGAAGCCTGCCGGTTCTTCCAGCCGCTCATCTTTGAAAGAAGAGCAGTGACGACCTGTAAATTGCATATGATTTCTACGTTTGTCATTTTGTTCTTGGTTTAGCATAAGTCAGGAGTTGCATTGTCACGTTGAAGGGAATTCCTTCACAGTTACCTGGATGTTGATCAATTCATCATGCTCGTTTGTGCTCGTGGTTGAGATGCTTGTCGCGAAATTTAAATTTGATTTTCGGGAATATATGAGAATCTTCTCTGCTGTTATCAATGTTATTAACCTCAAGGAGGGGAATTATAGATTGTGATTGGATCGAGGTCAGCCCGTCAACCCGCTGTACGCTACCAACCTATTCCAGATGCGCCTGGAATGACCTGCATTCCATCCATCAAACTGCTCAACGGAGCATAATACCAAGTGTTTGATGTCACGCCAACATCTTGCTGATTTAAACTGTCGTCAAATTATCCGTGTTAATACAGCAGGATGATTGATCCAATCACTCAAGGGTCCAACGCAACCCCTGCAGTAGTCACCCAGATTCCTCTCAAGCCGTTTTCTCCCTACACATCACGTCTTCCGCTGCCTCTTCGGTCCCCCATTCTTCTTTGACACTTGAGCTGTCGCAACAGAACCATCGATCTTTCTCTTCCTGGCACGAGTCTTTGGTCGCGGCGGTTCCTTTAGCATCTTATTCCCCTCTTCAGCCTTTTGGGCTTTAGGGCGTTCATTTTCCTTTCTGTCTGTATAATAAACAGGCTATTAGCATTCCAGCGCCAGACTCGGCTTTGACAAACACGTACCTCGAACAGCTTTACGGACTTTAATATTGTTGACAGTGTCCACGATCTTCACCAGAACTGGCATATCATCCGCCAAAAGGGCTCTCTTGATGAGCACCAAATCCCGAGCAGCATTATCTCTTCTTTTGCGAGCTTCCTCCTCGTTTCTCCGCTCTCGATGAATCCGGAGCTTGTTCGCACTCAGCTTCGTATCAAGTTCTCGAGCCTCTTTCTCGTCGAACCCCAGATCGCCCGCTGACTGCGCATGAACCAAATTATTCAAATCCGCAATGCTATAAGTCTGAAGCAAGCGCTTCTCAAACGCCTCCTTCCTAGCCTGAATCTCGTTTTTCATGATACGGTCATACGCACACAAATCGGTGCATTGATTGATCACGCCTATCCACACTTGGAAAGCGTGATAAAACCTTCGGCGAGCTTCCACGACGGTCTTCATGTGTTTCGGCGTCCATTGCGGATTGTACGGCTTGACAAGCTTCATCATTTTGTGCAGGACATAATAGTCAACGTACGGTGGCGGTTCCACGTCCAATGGGACTTCAAACTCTGACGATGATTTCGCGATTTCAACTTGCTCTCTCGGACCATCATCACCTCCCTCACAGGTCCCTTGATCTGGCTGTCGCTGAGCTCGAGAGTTTGAAGTTCCGCTGCTGGGTCGAACGGGGAAAATGTTCGGCCTTGGAGTCCTCATTGGCTCTGCAACTCTTTCCGGTCGAGCCGCTTGTCCTCCTTCCTCTGTAACTGGAGTCCAACCTGTCTGGTCCGCCAATGCCTCGCCGCTTTCTTTGCCAGTTTCAGTCGCAGTCGTGACATCCGTGCTTTGTTGGTTTCTCTGCACCGTGTTAAGCAAGATACAAATATCATGATTCTTTTGATGGTTCTTCGACGCATACAATGCCACCGTCAACCACCCATCTGCTTGGTACTCTGCCTCGGTGCACACACTGCTGGGCAATGCCGGGTCTGACGGGGTCAGAAACACTTCGTCGTCCATGCTCATGCTGGAGATTCCCTCCATTGTCTTCTCCTTCTTCTTCTTCTTTGGCGATGTACGACCTCTGACCTTTGAAATACCCAATGTCTGTACTAGCTGGCCTCAAGCGGGAAGTCAATTGTGATGCCCAAATTCTCGTCTCCTGCGACACTTCAGGGGCGGTTGGCAAACCAATTAAGCAGCTGAAGAGTGAGAGTAGGTGTGAGCTTCAGTGCTGAAGGTTGAGGTACACATTTCTCAGTTTTCAGTTTCAATTCTCAGTTCTTAGTTCCCCAGTTTTCAGTTCTCAATTCCCAGGCCCCCAGCGCTCAGCATAACAGAATTGTAGTTGTGCATTTGTAATTCCGTGATGCAGCTTATGCAGCTTCAGAGCAGAGCAGATCCGTTGCCTCAGGGAGAAGAGTCAGCCACAAGAGGCCGCTGGACGGAAAATGTGATAAACATAGAGCCGAAGCCGAAAAAAAGTGAATGAGAATGAACAGCACCACAACGCACACCAACTTGAACCAGGGTTTCTTAAGGAGTAGATCATTATCAAAGCCACTCCGCACTACATGCAATACTGAAAAGGGTCTGAGAAAGCAACATACAGCATGTAGACTCTTAAGTGAGCCGCGTCCTTGTAATTTTCAATTAAATTTCTCTTCTTCATTTGGTGATCCCTGTGTCACCACCTCACAGGGATGGGCTGTGACTCTGCTTGACGTTGGACACACGTAGCTCCCCTTTTCTATACAGTAGTGGTCTCCCATCGCCCTTATACAGCTAGTCTCATGGATAGGTTTTTTACGGAAATCTATATAGCTTCTATTGAAATAGATCTGCTACTATTGCTCTCCTTCTCTCTCCTCTCTCTCTCCCCCAACCTCCACTCCTTCCCCGCGCCAGTCTATACCCATCTCACTAACTCCGGGGCAAATCCAAATCGACCAGCCACGGCGCATTGACCGGCCTATATCGCACGTTCATAATACTCGCATTGACCATGAGCGTTTCCTGCCCGAACCGTAACGGGTCTTTGCCACTCGAGGAACTGACATCGACTTGAGCGCATCTGTTCCGGACCACTTCCTTTCTATCTTGCTCTAGCGTCTGGACATTTTTGATCCCGGCGGCAGCAGGAGCACTCGACGCAGAAGAGGAAGAACCAGTTTCAGCGTCTGTACTACTATTGCTCCATGTAACTCTCTCGGCGCCCCATCCTTCGTGGATATGTCCAAACACGTGTAATCGGGGCCTACACCGCTCTACGGCGCGCAAGAGATGTGGACACCCGACGTTTTCTCCGCGCGTGGTCGCGTCCATGCGGCCGTATGGCGGGCCGTGGGTCATCATGATGTCGATCTGAGGATGAGACGGGACGGGCGTGGGGGGAGTGTAGCCTGTTCGTCGTTTGATGGTAGGGATACCTGTACTTGTGGCTGTCGTTGTTGTGGTCGTCGTCGTTGTTGTTGCCGATGTGCTTGGGTCTGCGGTGTTGGAAGAGATGTGAGAGGGAGGGTTATACCGGTCAATGTCATGGTCGTATGCGAATGCAAAGTTGCAGAACTCGGGAGTATACGGAGAGGTATATATCTAGAAACAAACCCGGAGTTAGTATTCAAGCGCTCTCTTGCTGTGTTTGCTGGAACAAGCAAAACTGAGGAGACGGGATGGGGTAAAAAAGGAAAGGAAAGGAAATTACCGTAAAATTGGCACCATTCTTCAGCTCAAAACTGTTCGTGCCTTCCTCGAGATATATAACCCCCGCCTGCTTCGCCTCCTCGCTCGTCCAGAGTTGTCGGCACTTCTTCACATCTTCCGTCACGAAGCGGTGCTTTGTTTCTCCGTATTTGGCATAATATTCTTCATCTAGACTGATATCGTGATTGCCCGCAATGACGAGCTTCAACTCCGCATCCGCGGCCTTGAGCATGCCCAGCATCTTCTCGTATTCGGTGAGATATCCGATCTTGGTGATGTCGCCGGCATGCAGGAGCACGTCTGCCGCGGGGAGAGGCTCGCGGTATGCATCTTGCACAGCCTGGACGGGCAGCGGAGCTTGCGTGTGTGTGTCGGATATGATGCAGAACCGGGTCTTGATTGTTGTGCTGCTGTTGTTTGCGCTGGCGGGAGGAACTCCGGGAGATGTCATGGTTCTTTTTCCCTTTTTTTTTGTTTCTTATCTCTCTATTGTGCTGTATTGAATTGTAGTGTAATGTAATGAAAATTCGAGCAGCGAGAGAGTTGTGTTTATATGTACAGAGCAGAGTAGTGAGGACAATAACAATAAGTTAGGTATTTGCCTGCCCCGCGGCGGGCCGGCTCTTGTCCTCCGTTTTGACGTGCCTGGGCTAAGGCTAAATAGCGCTATCGATAAGCAAGAGCAAGCGCGCGAAAGGGATGCGCTTTGTTGGCGAGATGGGCTATTTGAGAACTGACTTAGTTGGAGAGCGCGGACACTCTTTAAATATATAGTTATCGTAAGGTAAGGTAGTTAATCAGCGCGTGGGTGGAAGGAGAGGAAAACAAATGAAAACAAATCGAAATAATGTGTTTGGACGATGACGGAGCGCGCGGGATGTTTTACAGTAGTGGCGGGTAAAATGGGCCCAAGGAGCGAGGGGTGTGCCTTGTCACCTAGGTAAAGACCGTACCTAGGTTGAGGTATCTGTTCATCATCAAGATCGCACACCTTTATTTAGAACAGACTAGTGATAAATTGAAGAAAGTGGATTGAGCGAGGACGATCTATTGCAATCTTTGCTCCTGTCTACGTATTCCATGAGAACAAATGCATGTCAAATGACCTGTGGCAATGAGCGAATTGGCGACAACATATCTACAGAGCCGACGCTGGCCGTGGCGGGCCGAGTTAGCCTTTCTGGAACGCGCAATCGATCTTCATTTTCAAGACAACGAACGCAATGACATCAAATGGCCTCTGCAGTTCGTGTTCTAGGACAATCACAGGATAAACAGAACGGCAGTGGACGGACGCAAATTCCCGTTTTGGAACATTCAAGAACAGTAATTTATTTGAAGTGAGACACCCTAGCAGCGGAATACAGTCGACGTAGGCAGCACCCTGCTGAAAGATAGTTTTCCCTCCGCAGCCCGTCGAGTTCGCCTACACATGTCGCGAACCCGTCAATCGAGCAACGGTATCGTCAATCCTCTCTCCTTTTGCTCGCAACGCCACCGTCCAAAGCCTAAAGCACCTTTTTACTTCCGGATGGCACGCTGGTAGAAAGCAAGCTCCTCACCCTCGAGGATGTAGCCGTCGACGCGGCCAGACTGGCCAGGTCGCGACGAGATGACAGCGTAGAGACGGCCAGCCTCGAACTGTCTCTCGATCGAGGGGTCAACCTTGCCGGAAGCGCCGAAACGAGCCTCCTGCTTCTTCTCGACGCTCTTGCTCTTCTTCTCCTCGGCAGCCTCACCCTTAGCTTGCCGTCTCCGGCCGATGGGCTGTCCGTAGTGGGACTCGTACCACTGTCTGAAGGGAGCGGCATCGATCTGGACAACGGCAGACTTGGTAAGAGTGTTGGTACGGACCAGCTCGTTGTTCGAAGGGTGGAAGGACACAACGATCACACGGGTCTTGCGGGCGACACCCTCAGATCCCCATGAGAAGTTGCCAGAGTCGAGACGGAGACCACGGTGCTTCTGGTTGCCACCGCGGGTGCGGACAAGGTGGATACGCTTGGTACCGATACGGGTGTTGGAGGGCTGACGGCCCTTCTCGAAGGCTCTGTAAACGAGAAATTAGGATCATGTCCGAGAACTTTGTAAAATCCTTTTTATCGTCTATTCATTTGAAATATCGTACCTCTTCTTGCGGTAGGTGGCCCTCTTCGCACCGGTAGCGGAGCGCTTGTGGCGGGAATCACTACATTCCATATTAGCCGCTGCTTCAACAGATTCTATACAAGTCTGGTCCAACTCACCGAGAGATACCCATCTTTGCGTCTGATGAAGATTACTGTTCAAAATCTTCTGTCAGCCAGGACATTCCTGATAGGGATGAATGAGGTGCTGTCGCGAAAGATCCCGTCCAATGTCACGAATCGCTGATTAGAGCTCTCGACGTCGTCGTTCGAAAGTCGGAATTGCAAGTAACCACGCAAAGCAGCGATGATCTGGCTGTAGAATTATGATCGACTATCCTCCGCTGTCGTGTTTCTGACTTTTTATCGCATATCCCCATACATGTGCCGCATCTCAACCTCTGTCCATCTAGCCGTGATCGTGTCTGCCGGTCGTAGTCGGTCCGTACGTCGAGAGAGCATCCAATTTTGCAACCCGAAACATTTGAGATAGCAGCAGCACGAAATGCTTCACTAACCTAACTGATGTAGTTTCTTCACCGAGCGAATTGTCCGTGGGGTGTCGAGGTCGTCGTCGTCGGTCGGCTGTCTTCCAATCTCGAAATGCGTAGCCAAATTTCCAGTGGGAGACTCGCTTGTCGCTACAAGGTTTTAGCCCTACCCCTTCAACTCAGCGCTGAACATCTTAATCCCAAATTGATTGGTTCATATCCTTCTCGCCTATTTTACCGAGGCGTCTAAACCCAATTGTCTTTCAACGCCGTCCAAAGGATTTCGGCTTCAGGAGGGCTTTCCTATTTGATGGCCTTTCTCTATTAGGAAGTATGCTTGCATCGTGCGATTCTCACCACCAAAGACGCCTTCTGCCGTGGATCCTACCTTGTTGCAGCCATTGGTTCCTCCCCTATCAGTTCCATTTCTCCTCATTGTCATCATTAGAACTTTCGTACACGGATACAAACCATATTCGATTTTCCATAACAGACAATTTTGTATTGCAATGCATGTGTCTATCAGCCTGCTCTTGAAGACTATCAACGTCTCTCGCTGATCTAAAGTGATATCATTCTATTCTCGCTCCAGCGTGTCAAAGATTCGAGAGGAAAACAATATGTTCGCCCATGGTCTAGCAAATGATCGGTTTATTAGCCCCCGCTGTCAGCCCCAAATTCTCGTTAATGTTTCTGTGACTCCTTTGCCTTTCTGGTCTCATAAACGATATCATCGAATCTCTGAAACGATCCAAACCCTTCAATGAAGCAAGAAGCCATCCAAATCCACCATAATTTGCTAGTCACAGGCACATTATGGACTCGAAGCCTTGTCCTAGCCAACCAGGTGACTTCAAAAACATGAATCGCCACCATTGTCACGATAAGCAAAGGCTGAATGGTATAAAGCCATTTGCCAAAAGCCGGAAATCCTTGCAGAAAGAGGTCGTAGAGTAGTGATCCAGGGATAAAGTTGGAACGCCGAGAAAAAGCAACATATGTTGCAAAGCAGACAGTAAAAATGACGGCATGAAAACCCTTCGGTCGACGATATTCCTTGACTGTGACGTCGCTGAGTCCCAGGCCTATCGTTGCGTCCTTGTCCATTTTAACCAAGCGTTCACGTGCTTCGCCCCATGACTTGAGCGGAGGAGATATTTCAACAACGTATATTTTTCCATTTGATGTAATATCCATTCCAGAGAAGGAAATGTCTGTAAGCCGAGCATTGCGAGCCGCAAAGGATGACAAATGAGAGTAGAACTTGAGATATTTGATCAGAGAATCTTGATGGCCAGAGTTCATGTGAGAGATGATGCGCTGTTTGATTTGCGCCTCTGAAGGACCCGGAGCAGACATTTTTACTCTTTTGCTCTTTCCTCGTATATTTGCTTGCCAGCGGATGGTTGTCAATGTGGTTGGCTTGAAATAGAGGCAAGATTGTTTTAGTGCTGCAATGATCCTGGAAAACGGATCAGAAGTCACAAAGGCTGGGACAACTCGATGACAACGCCGGTCAAGCGAGATTGCACATCAACACGATGCCCGTCAATAATTTGAGGAAATGATGTACGGAGGTAAAGTTCAAATATCCACCATGTGCATCCATCAGCAAATGTCTTGTAAAATTTTCAGCTGTTGTTGGAGGGGATTATGCAAATGAAATTTTCACATTTATCTGTTTAGTATTGAGGCGTTTCAATTCCATTGCTTTCAGCAATTTACCTGTGTCACTATTTTGCCTGGCAGTCGATGTGCCTCCATTACTGCTTAGTCAGATGCATGTCTAATTTTTGGCCTTCTAGCCTGCGGCGGGAGTTGAACCCCTTTTCCTCCGCCAGAAATTCAGACTTCTTTTGGCTTTTCGCCATCGTCACATCCACTTAGTTTATGAACAGTGCTATTGATTTATACTAGTTGATGGCCGCCGTCAATAAGAATTACAGATTTCATCGGGCATAAAGAACTAATTATTTTTAATTAGTTCTTATTTTTAGTCAATTTTTTATGTAATCCCCAGTTTAATTTATATCTTTCTTGAATTCATTTGTATTTGCTCGTATTGATTCTCAAAGCTGTTTCCTCTATCATTGACTCCATAAGACCAGTTAAACTCAATGTTGTTACCCCAACCCCCCAGAAGAAAAACGTTTAGAGTATCTCCGTTCATCATTAGCTAGCTGTAAATTTCATCTCCGGGCTTGGATCTTTTTGAATGTCTATCATCCGTGGTGTCAGCAGAGCCTGCTTGCGACCCTGAAGTCCAGTGGTCGTCCATAGCAGGAACCACAAAAGACTGCATCCAGTCATACTCTTGCGCAGGAGTATGATAGTTCAATTGAGGCAAGAAATCTTGGATGGGAACATCGTGAGCGAATTCCTCCAAATGGCTTCTGCCCCGCTTTCTTCTTTCCTGTTCTCGCTGCATCAACCCTACCAGGTCCCTGGCTATTGCCTTTACAGGTTCAAATACGGCTCTCGCTATCGGCCATACGTTTTTGACCGCCTTGAGCACACCGATATCAAGCTGAATTCGCTCCTTTTCCAGCGATGAAGCGTCTAGGGAATTTGAGCCAGATGACAACCATCTGGAATCTCTCTCACCGCTGCCAATGGCCAGCGAAGAAGGCGCAGGGATTTGTGCAGGATCAACTTTACTGTAATATGCTGATAGGTCGACCACTGCCGCCAATGCCACAACACATGTGCAAAAGGGGCTATGCAGTGTCAGAATTGTTCCAGGGAGAGCAAACATGCTAGAAATGGTGGTGGCTGCGTTGATGGCTTTCAGGGAATGTATTTGCGGACTGAAAGCTGTGGCCGCGGTCGTTGACGGGATAGCGGCGGCAATATTTGGTGTGCATGTAGTTTTGAGCCCGGCATGGCTGAAGATGAGATTGGACAGAGGACGATGAAGGAAAATCGTGGCACTGGTCGATTTAGTCAACGTTTGAGCTTGAAGAAAGCAAGCGAGAATTGCGCAAGGTAGAGAAGAGGATTAGACAAATAGACGAATAAGATAAAAATGCGAAAAAATATGTAGGAAATGGGGTCTGCTCACGCATTGATAATCATGTGGCCTTGGAACATGATCTCATCCACCCTGCCCATTCGGTCCACCGGTTGGCGTTTGGCTGGTGGCAGATGAAGCGTCCAATTCGTTAGTCTGGCATCCGCGGCTTGGATTTTGGTAGCGTCTCGTTGATCGAGAGAAGCGGCACCAAGGGCGAGTAATTTTCCAAGTATACGGACAGCATCAATGCGGTACGCAAATGAAGAATATGTAATACTCTCATCTTCAAAAGCACGGTCGTCAAATTCTTCAAAGGTTCGAGGGCGTGGGATAGGCTAAAGATTACCAATGTCAGTGTCTAGATCAAGTAAGCAAAAACTTCCGGGAGCATTGTTGCTTACGCCGCAGATCGAATATTCCGCCTCTTCGCAGGGAATAGGGACGTCGGTTGGTATCTTAAAAAGCCGAAAACTATCGCTCTGGTGGACTGCGGCAAACATTCCCTCAACCACATAGAGTTCCCACCAAGTTCGTCGCCAGCTTTCTTCCAGAAGAGAACAATTCTCTCCATAAGTGTAGCAGAAGGAAGACCGGTGCATGCCCAGTTCGAGAGCGATATCAATCGCTCTGTTTAGGTATTCTATTGCTTTCTCGGGCTCATTGTGCGCATGAAGGCCTATGGCAAATAAAAGGTTCACCTGTACTGCAAAGCCTGTCTTGGACAATTGCAGGGGCTGGATGCTCAAGGTACGATATACGGCATCACGATAGATGGTCGTAGATATGTCTTCGGCGTACATTGAGCCAATGAAATGAATTACGGTCATGAGAGCTTGCGCCTCAAAACCTTGTACATGCTTCCGCCAGTGTCCCATCGGGATTACAATAGGATGAGCCCGATGGAAGTGCGAGTAGAAGCTGCCAACAAGTGGGTCAAAATGAACCGCTTCTCCATTGCACGACAGGGATGCATTAGAGGCTGAGTCTTCAGGAAGAAAGCTCGGAGTAGAACAACTGCTTGCGGGGTTATCTCGAGACTGGACAACGGATTGGAAAGGAACTGGATCGGCGACTGACCAGGGCGAGCCTAAAAGCAGGCCCTGGTTAGGAAGTATCTCGTAGGGTTTCTCGAGAGAAGAACTCTCTGGTTGGGGCAGGAGACCTGGGCACGTAAGACTGAGTCCATTGTAGCTGATCATGCCCGAAGAACTTTGAGGCAGCAATGTATCACATATTGTGAAAGAGCAGGTTCAAACAAATACGCATTGATAGGCTAATCATTCAAGACATTTTGAAAGCAATACAGAAAAATGAGCATGCAACAAGCTTCTGATCATACTCTTTCATGATCATACGATTTATAAGATAAGAAAATCAAAAAGATAGAAGAAAAAAAGGAAGGGAGTGGGGTGGGGCGGGGTGGGAAAGGCAGGGCAGGGGTACTTCAAAAGGCAGTGAAACAAGCCCTGAATGTGACTGAAACGAAGCGGCGAGGCCCCGAGCCATTCAATTGAGGGTTTAGAGCACATACATTGAAAATTGCCAACATTGTCGTCCATCAAAGGTCCCCGAGGAAACTTGGTCTGAGGGGCAAAGTCTGCCGAAAGATCTAGCTTTCGTTCATGCGGTGGACTGATGAGGCGCTCGGTATCTCTCTTGCCTCGTCGAGATTTTATATAGTGACAAGTTCGACCAGCACCCTTGCAACGTCTACAAGACGGCAAGAGGCCATCACATTTCACATGCCGAGCTCTGCATTCGACGCAGGTTGTTGCAAATGCAGGCTTACTCTTTGCTTCGGACGAAGCCCGGTCATTGTTTTGGGACATTCCATGTATTGCAGGGAATGGTCGTTTCTGATAGATTCAGTTCCGAAGAACTTCGCCGAGCTGAAGATAGTAATGAAGAGAACTGGCACATAGGAGGTCGATCTAACATTGGTGTCTCTTTGGTGGGAAACCAGAAGCTCACGTGAAATATGATGATCTTGGCCAATGATAACGGCGAAGTTGAAGATTCAGGGGAGATCAAGAGACACGGACCATTTCCTAAACGGGTTCAACGTCGCCGACCTTTCAGCCCGGGACCGGAAGGCGCCGGAATTACTACGGAGCCCTTTCCTCGTTCCACCAACGTCCAAGCTTCAACCCCAGAGGCACGGATCATATACTCCATGATCCGTATACGCACAAGGCGATTTAGACACTTTTTCTTCATTGAAAGCATGAGTATTCTATTTTTTTTTTTTCACGTAAGCATATATATATATAGCAATTGACAATCCATCCGTCTTGCTTGGAAAATGAGACCATCTTCTTCATATCACTTTGCATGATGGCGTCCAAAGGACCACATGAGCACCTTGATCTCGAGTCAAATAGCGATGAGGATGCCCATTTATCTAACAATGCTATCCACAGTCTCACTTGGAAAGATATTACAGCCACTGTGAAAGGTAGAAAGTCGGGATCTGCTCGACACATACTTCAAAATGTCAGCGGATACGTCAAGCAGGGTGCGTTCGAACCTCTTGTCCGTGTTGCAATCAGCGTGCCGTCGAGATATCTAAACAATGTGAAACAGGGGAGCTTCTCGCAATTATGGGAGCATCTGGAAGTGGGAAGACTACGCTTCTAAATTTTTTATCCCATAGGATAAACCCATCAACTTATGAGTGCTCTGGAAATGTTCTCGTCAACGGCCAGCAAGTGCCCACGTCCCAGCTCTGGAGTTTAAGCTCATACGTTGAGCAAGAAGATGCACTTATTGGCTCTTTGACCATCGAAGAGACGTTGTATTTTGCTGCGCGTTTGTCCCTGTCCAAGTAGGCATTCAGGCCCTTTTTTTTTATAATACTTGCCATCTAGTCAAATGTGATCATTCAAGGCTCATTCTACTTTTATCCAGGACCATCACAAAGCAGCAACGGAAACGACGAATCGAACTATTGCTCAGTTCATTCGGCATTCGAGACCAAGCAAACACCTTGATTGGCACTCCTATTCGCAAGGGCATCAGTGGAGGTCAGAAACGCCGTGTCAGCGTTGCCAGTCAGCTAATCACAGCTCCGAAAATTCTCTTCCTCGATGAACCTACAAGCGGACTGGACTCGACAGCGAGCTTTGAGGTCATGTCTTTTATTCAAAGCGTCGCAAGGAAGAGTAATGTATGTTCCAACAATCGTCTCTTGGCCGTTCGTTTTCTGGCAAAAATCGGGACAAAATGAGAAGATGAAATATGTGCTGACATGGAGATCAGATTCTGGTCATTGCCAGCATTCATCAACCGTCATCAGCCACTTTCCGGCTCTTTGACAGGTTGCTTATACTCTCAGCAGGACAGACCTGCTATTTCGGGCCACCAAGTCATCTAAAGTCTTTTCTTGATAGCGTTGATTGTCCTCTACCGGAAGAAACCAATCCTGCTGAGTTTATCTTGGAAATGACCAATGTAGATTTTGCCAAAAATAGGACCGGTGCGTTAAGACGTCTCAAGTTCATTCAAGAAACGTGGTCCAAAAATCACGCCGAATCTTTGAACCATGAGATGGTCCTCGTTGAAGAAGCCTTTCATGGCAAGCTACTGTCGGATGAGGAATTGCCAAAAGCAACCTTTTTCTCCGTTGTGATCACTCTCTTGCACCGGTCTTTCATCAAGAGCTATCGCGACGTCGTTGCGTATGGTATTCGAATCATCATGTATCTTGGTACGGTCACGTTCTACTTCTCTTACTTTCATTTCATGACCTCTTAACACAAAGGTGTGGTAGGGCTTGCAATTATGATGGGAACAGTGTGGCTTCGTCTACACACATCTCAGGAATATATCCAGCCCTTTATTAATGCAATTGTAAGTTTTCGTCCATCCTCACTTTTTTCTTTTTTCTTTCTTTTTGCATCGTTAAGTCTCCGCGCTCACATGTTTCTCCCTAACAGTTCTTCGGCTCGGCATTCATGTCCTTTATGGCGGTAGCATATGTCCCCGCATATCTCGAAGACCGGGCAACCTTTATCAAAGAGCGTGCCAATGGGCTGTACGGCGCCACGTCCTTTATAGTATCCAATTTTCTCATCGGCTTACCCTATCTGTGTACGTTTCCTTCAAGTGACCACTTTAATTGTAATCGCCATAACTAACAAGACTTTCTTGAAAGTTCTGATATCCATTCTCTTCTCCATTATCGCATACTGGCTGTCCAATTTCCGTCCGAATGCCGATGCCTTCTTCGTCTGGGTCATGTGGCTTTTCCTTGACCTCGTAGCCGCGGAGTCCCTCGTTGTGTTAATATCGTCCATCTTTCCCAACTTTGTCGTCTCTCTTGCCCTTACAGCATTTGCCAACGGGCTCTGGATGAGCGTCGGAGGTTTCCTCGTCTCTCCTACCATTTTAAACGTCTTTTGGCGTTATGTCTTTCATTACATCGACTATCAGGTACGTTCTCTCGTGATTTTTTGCTTCATATCTCGTATTTCTTTTGGATAAGTGTATTTCTCATATCACATCCCGCACATGAGAATAACAGTCCCCTTGTTTACTGCTATTCCTGCTGCGCAAAATATGTTCACTCTGGCCAGATATATCTCCCCGTACTAACGCTAACATTATCTTTACTCCCTCACAGGCCTACGTATTCCAAGGCATGATGGTCAATGAATTCTCTCATCGAACATTTACTTGCGCTTCCAGTCCCGGCTCGCCTTCAGCCTGTCAGTGCATGTACCAAACCGACTTGGCCGCGCAATGTAAAATCAGCGGCAAAGGCGTGCTTGACGCGTACGGTTACGCCGAGCATCGTACGGGTAAATGGGTCGGCATTCTCGTCGGTATTATTGCAGTCTATCGTCTTTTTGGCTGGATCGCATTGATGCTCCGCAAATCTTAAAAAATCCGAGCTTAGGGAGTTTTGTTTTCTTGGATGTTATGGATATCCCGTATCTAAAAGTTAGGATGGAATTGGTCTTTATTCCCGGTCACTTATGCGCTCTTATTCAAGAAGAAAAAATTACCAAAAAAGAGTAAATTACTACCCATAGTGGAGTAGAGGATAGCACTACTATATCATTGTGATTCGTGGTACAATTATATTTAAACCAAAAAAAAAAAAAAAGATAGTAAAACGCCTGTTTCCTCGCGATTCCATCCATATCAACCACATACACAAAAAACAAGAAGAGAATATGGGGCAAAAGGGGGGACAAAGACAAAAAACGTTATATAGATCATTCAGCATAAATCCCGTGTCCATATCAGATCAGATCAGATCATATCATCAAGAGCAAGAAAAAAAAGAACCAATATCCCGCGTCCTTCTCGAGGAAAAATAAAAGAAAACTGTATAAAACCCAGAGGCAACTAAAGGCAGCTTAAAAGTGCCTCTCGTACCAGAAAAGTCGGATTTAGAAATAACAAAGAACAGAAGCAATTTATTATCAATAGACGGCGTGGAAGTGGCGGTTCACAGCTCTCAAGACCTACGCCCTTTGTTCTATTAGCACTGTTCCTGACCGTATCCATGGTTGTTTTGGTTGCTGCTTGAATGATGAGGGATAGAGGGATGAGGGATGATGGGGGCATGCAGGTCTCGCTCAATGGGTAACATGGAAGTGGGAAATAAGTGAGAGGGAGAATGGTTTGATGCGAGGTGCTCACCCGTGACGCCTTTATTATATGTACCCGGGGAACTCTTAGGTTCTAAGAAAGGCGCCCACGGTTAAATCAGAGCCCTGTGACGGACAGTGCAAAGGAAGGGACGTAGTAGCATTGAGGTACGAGAGGAAGAGAATGAGAGAGAAGATGAATGGACGAGTAGAAGGGGATTAAAAAAAAAACAATGAAAAAAATAAAAATAAAAAATAAAGTAGAAGAAAGTAGAATTGAATAAAAAATAAAGGGCCAGAACTTACAAGAGAGCCAGAGTCAAATCACCGCGTATGCTAGCCTTGATTTCCAATTCGACGTCGAGATTCAGCTCCAGTTTCAACTTGAGCCCGTCTTGGTCATCCAGACTGCTACCTTTGGTCTCGCCCACGCCCGTGGCCAGAGCCTGGTTCGGGTTTCCCTGGCGCGGAGGAATCTCGCCGCGTTCTGCGCGCGCCTTGGTGACGGGCCCGTTCATGCTGGTCGAGTCCGGTCCGATCCAGTCAAACGGCTGCATCGTCTGCAGTGCTTGCTGTCGCTGCTGTTCCTGCACCTGCGCCTGCATCTGGGCTTGTTGCTGCGGGTCCTCTTGCACGGCGGGCATGGCGTTTTGACCACCTGCGGAGGCCTTGGTGCGTCTTCTTCTGGCGCGGCGCGACGAACTGCGCGAGACGTAGCCCGTATCGGATTCCGTGTCGGACATTTTTTTTTTGTTATAGTATGTTTCTGAGGTCTTGTCGACTGGGTTTATGAAGAACAGATCAGACTATGTCTGAGGAGGTTGAAGAATTGGAAGGGCGAAGAGAAGTAGACTCTTTCTCTCAAGGCAACTGCGAGAGAAAAAAGATGGGAGAATGTGGATCAGGGAGCTTGTAGTAGCGGTCTATGGAGTGGAGGAGGACGAGGATGATGACGAAGAGGTCTGGAGCGAGCAGACTAAAGGACGAATCTACTGATAAAAGCCCGGGAGAAACTTTGGTCGAGTCGAGGCTATGTTATTCGAGGCTCAGGATGCCAGTGCTAGAGGACAGACCGGATCCTTGAAATCTTGTGATAAAGAAGGATGATGCAAGTCAGAGCAAAGCACAGAGGTATACTAGAGAGAGGAAGACCATGACGGTGGGTGACAAGGCACAAGCAACCTCCCGGGGCTACAGGGCATTCATTACAGGTACAACCTCTTGCAAGCAGGTAGATGCGCCAAAACTACACACACATCCCCCGGGAGAGGTGGGGCTCCCTCTCTCTCTCTCTCCACGTTTCCTACCAGCCATAACAGGATAGGATACCGGGTGTTTGCGTACCCGCCTTTTCCCTTTCTTTTTCCTTTCAAGGCACGACGCTCAAACCGGATTGCGAAATTGAGGTGGCAAGTCCCGGGGGATACACTCCTCTTCTCAGAGTTGTGTGGGAGATTATTGGATGCTTACACGGTTAGGACACAATGATGAAGCGGGAAAACGACATCATGGTGCAGCTGAGGTCGTGGGAAGTGTGTGCGCCACCCAGAGCAGCCCGCGGATCCCCGGCACAGCTTGCCTGGAAGCATCCCAATCTCCCCAGCCACAAGTACTGGTACCTCTGCTTCTCCTCCTGGTAATGATCGTCGATGACAATTTGAAACTAATTAAAAGACGTTTTGCCCTTTGTGCTTAAACAAGGCACGAATTAAGGGTAACGCGGACATGGTGTGGCTGGGAAATTGCCCGAATGAGACCGAGGGCATCAGCCACATCTGGTTGAAACAAGGAAGAAAGTGGAGGGGACATCAATCCGGAAGGAGCGATCGTATATGGTGGAGATGTGGAGTAAAGACCAACAAGCGACGAGTGACTTCATACGTCATTGCTTCGCTCTCTTCGTTCCTTCCTGCTACTTGCACTGACGCGTCGTCCAATTTCCAAAGGCCTCGTGCTACTCCGTCTGACAGCAGACTGGCAGTACGTCAAAGTTCCTGCTTTGTACCTCAGTTTGTCGGTGAGAACCAATGGTTACGCTTTGGGTGAAAGAGGGGAATACACGTGGAGTACTTGTGCCAGTGTACTTTGCGAGACCCGGAAGCAGCCAGTTGTCAGTGACAATAATTTGTTCTGTCCGTCTTAGTAGTCGCCATTTCCTAAAGCGGAAGGATGATTGACAAAGACAGAAAGCTTGGCTGCCCAGACCGCGCTATCGCCAATTGAGCTCTTTTGCTCAGTTAAACGTCATGCTGCGAAGAGAAGACACTGCAACGGCACGAAATGGGCGCTTCTCCCTCACTATACTGTATCTTCATGTGTTCGTAATTAATCGTAGATAATTTTTTGATGATAGATGTAAGAAATTAAGCTGGATTGATTCTGATATCATCATCATATAGCCGATACGCCTTGGTCGTCGACGCAAAATCATTATCATACAAAAATCATAGACTGATATCCAAAACAACGGCAATCCCAATCGTAACCCGTAATAAACCAAAAGCACTTTAGAAGAAGAAGAGGAGGAGGAGGAGGAGGAGGAGGAGGAGGAAAAGTGTAGAAACAGTAGTAAAAAGATGGGAAAAGAAAAAAGAAAACGTGTCGCCCAGCTTCTCAACTGGGCCATTCAGATACAGACCAAACCACGTGCACGCATTATTCGAAGCATCGTCGTGCTTGACAACGTGGCCCTTGGAACCACACTTTTTTGCTTGTTTAGTTCCTGCGATTTTCCATTAGCAAATCATCCCACAAAGAAATTCGCTGCTCATACGAGAGCGAAAACAGAAGATGATGACTTACAAGAGTCCAAGTGTCAAATCACCGTGAATCTTGGCCTTGAGTTGAATTTCAACGTCGAGATTCAACTCCAACCGCAACCGCAGCTGCTCGTCTTTGCCTCCATCATCTTCCTTCTTTCCGCCAACTGCATTGCCAAGGGTGCTTCCAACTGCTTGTCCAGCACCACCAACGGCGTTGCCTGCAGTGTTTCCAACAGTGTCGACAGCCTGTCCCGCCGTGTTTTGGAGCATGTCGCCCGCACCCTTGACTAGCTCGCCTCCAGGCAGACCGTCTTCGCCAATGCTATCGAGAGGCCCTCCTTTTTGCTGCTTGCCCTGCTTGCGGTTACGATTCCGGCGGCCTCCAGTCGCTGACACGTCAGAACGAGCAATGGACTCAGTGTCGCTGTCCTGATAGGCGCTCCGGCCCCGACGGCGAGAAGGACGTCGCTGCTTCGACTTCTTCTGGGGCGCAGGCTCAGGCTCGGGTTCGGACTCGGGCTCAGCGGCGGGCGACGGTGATCGCGAACCTCCGGATGCTTCAGACAATTCGGGAGTAGGTTCTTGCTGCTGTTGCTGAGGTGCCTCCTCTTGCTTCTTTTGGTTCAGCTTAGGAGGTTTTCTCTTGGTCTGCTGTTGCGTTTGCTGCTGCTTCTTTCCAGCACTTACGCCGGCGTTGCCTGCCGCAGATGCGCTGCCCGATGCGGAGCCTTCGGCGCCAGCGTTGGTCTGCTGTTCGGTCTTGGTTTCTTCTTCGGCGGCCATGATTATGTAGTGATGAACTCTAGGGGAGGATTTATGAGGAACAGTATCACAGTCGAAAGGGAGACCCGAAAATGGTCAAAGCAACTGATGTTGAGCCAGATAAAGGGAAAACAAAATTACTTTGTCGAAATGATATATTTCTCGCAAGACCTTGTCCGGCCAAATTAATGCAGGGCGGATATTGGAACAGGGAAAAGAAGTGTGATGGAAAGGGGAAGAGGAGAGCAAAAAGGAACGACTACGCAAGAAGACGCAAGCGCCTTGTTCTTCGTCCAGTTATTTCCATGGTCGTCAGCTTCTCCAGCCACAGGGTATGACGCAGTTGCACATCCGGGGGGTTGCACTATACGACCACCAGGGGGGAGGGGTGGAGTTGATTCCCCTCCAAGGAAACTTGAGAAGTCTAATTCTTCTCCGAACCCGCCACACGGCAGTCCCGGACGGGGCCCACGATCATTGCCGGTTGTTGATCAGCCCTTCTTCTTTTGCTTGAGGAGCTTCGGCTGCGCTGGATGTGCGCGCCAGGGAGAGAAACGAGGATTAAAGCAGGTTTTGCCATCCGAGTTTGGGCTCAACTCTGCTAACTAAACGGCGCCACCACACGGACCCCACCCGCCCAAAGAGGCTGGTCCGCTAAAGAGGGACAAGGGGAATTCCCCGGCCACTCTTTTGTACCAAGTCGTGCCGACTGAGAGTATGAAGGGATTCTAAAAGCAGGCAGTGGCAAGTGGAAAAGGTACTCGTACCGGTACTTGGGATTCGTTCCCCTTGATCCCGTGGTCATGATGATGTGGACTTGCAGCGCGAGATTAGATTGTACTCCGTACGCTTTGCCCTAGCCTTATGATTTAATTGGCACCAATTTGCTGGCTCCCGATGGAAAATTCCGACCTCGAGGCCATTCATTCAATTGGCGAAGGATGCACAGCGCTGGCAATTTGGGGGGGCAGGGTCTCAATTTCAAAAGGTTCCTCTCAGGTCTTCACAGAGGGAAAATTCATGCAATGATACCATGCGACATGACGTGCGAATGATTCCAAGGCCGTAGCCCAGGCTAGCTAGAGGCTACAGAAATACTCGCAGAATACCTTGACCTCGAGTCTCTTCAAGAATCTTATCCCCTTTGAGGATAGGTGGATAAGTGACATTTATGCAACAACACTAAACCTGCATAAATTTAGCCGAGGAACCTCCGACCCGACTGGAGCGATCGAGTAGAGACGAGCGAGGAAGTTCATGTTTATATCACGAGCCAAAGGCAAGCATTTTACTCCTGTTACTCACGGGTCAGGAAATAACCTGTATAATGTTTTGATAACCTTATTGTTTCCAGCAGTGTCAGGCAGCTCTTAGGCCGAATTGGTAGCCCAATGATTTATCTATAATATTGCTTTCAAAAGAGTATTTTCCTCTGATATTCAATGAGCACTCAACTTTATCAATACTATAATCACCTTCCAATACCTTACAAGCGCAGTTTATTTTTATTTTTCATACTGTATAGGCAACTTCATTGTATCATTCACGATATAGCTACTTCTTCTCCTGCGACGCATCAAAGTCCCCCAGCGCATCGCTCGCATCTCCTTGCAAATACTGAATCGGGGTCCTGAAATCAGCAAACCCAATATTCGGACTCGAAAGGGAGTATCCCATCAACTTCTGCGCCTCTGGCGTCCAAGACAGCACCGCTTCCGGCGCGTTCATCAAATACGCATTCTCCTCTTGGCGAAGGTATCCCCTCGTGAAAAACAAGCCATGCACTGTCCTCTTCTCCGTCTCTGTGATATTCGACCCGCCAGCATGATACAGCCCGCCCAGCATGACCCAACAATCTCCCACGTCCATTTCCGCATATGTTGCCTCCTCGGTCTTGGGCGCTCGCTCTTGGCCCCATAGATGGCTGCCCGGAATCGCCAGCGTCGCGCCGTTCTCGTACGTCGTTTTCACGCCCGGCAGCAGGAACGCCATTTCCACATCAGACCCGACTTGATACCCCGTCGCCGTCTGGTCTTGATGGTCCACGTGGTAGTTCTTGTCGTCGCGGTGCAGCCGTTGCGCTTTGCCCCCCGGCCCGATCTCGAACGTCACAGCAATGTTGCAGACGGCTTCGCTGGTGTAGGTGTGTTTGGTCTCGCCGTAGAAGTTGGACGTGGTCTTGTCGACGAATTTCGATAGTAGCGTCCGGATCAGAGGATCCACGAACCATTTCTCCCGCACCGTCTTGCTGCGACCTACGAGGTTGGCGCAGCGCCGTGTTTCGGGCGGGAATAAATCCCCCTGGACTAGTCAGTCTTTTTCTTTTCTTTTTTCTTTTCTTTTCCCTTCTTTCCTTCTTTCCTTCTTTCCTTCTTTTTAATTTTTCTTTATTTTTTTTTTTGTATTTTGTTATATTCAGGATGATTGCCATCCCCGCTGCCATATCCCTGTCTATATCACAATTGGAAACACTCAAACTCCACTCACCTTCCAGGGCTTGTCTGCTTCAATATACGGCCGTACTTCCTCATTCACCACGCTCACCGTCTCGGCATCTGTGAAATTCTTGACAATGCAGCAGCCATCCTGGATAATGGCTTGAATTATCGCGGACACATTCGAGCGATCAATGCGCTGAATCTCAGGCAGCTTGACGGCCATGTAGAGATAGTAATGTAATAGTCCAGTAGACCTGTACTCAATTTATCTTATTTATTTTCTTCTTCTTATTTTTCTCAGATATGGCGACCAGGCATATCTCAGCTATTCAATTAAGTCCTGATCGTATTTCTAGCTTGGCTTTATTATATATCAGCCCTCCTCGAATCGAAAAGGGCTTATCATCATCTTACGACCCCGCATGCATTGCACTGTAACAGCTAACTCATCCTGAGCAACAGAGGTGTGTTATAGATAACTACCGGATGGGCCATAAAGATCCTCCTTATCCGCCGAGAGAGAGAGAGAAGAGAGCCGATCCCTGTGCCTGTGCCGGTGCTAAGATGCCTATCTCACTGAACCTGATAAGAACACAAAAGTAAGGTGGCTCGAGACCTCACTCGTGCATTAACTTCCCTCGCTGTAGAATGTTGGCATTTCTTTACTTATTTTGGGATGGATGTGCATCTACTCCGTTACCTGTCCCTTTGTCCTCTTGTCCTCCTGTCCCCTTGTCCTGTTGTCCTCTTGTCCCTGCTGTACGTGGACGTGGTGGTCATCGCCTAGGTTCCTCGCTCCGCCCTGGAATACTACGGAGTAGTATCCTCGTATCCAGGATAATCCAGGATATAACGTGGTTTCCGTTTTTTTGGTGAAGAATACTCGTAGACTACTCTTAGGAGTACTTTATATTAACGTTGGTTAACTATTCGTTGGTCCCCAGCTTCGTCAAGTTAAGATAAGATTTATGTCTGTTGTGTCTCCCTCGCTCCTGGTCTGTAGAAGTTATGCCCTTCATAACTTAGCCGAGTTTATACAACGGTGGTCGGTGCACTCGACCGAGGACCCCATCCACAACCTCAACCTCCATGGACGGAGGACCTGGACATACGACATACGACATACGGTGAGATGGAGTATACATATCTATATGTGTAGGTAAGGTAGATAATAAAATAAATAATAATACCTGCCAAAAGAGTACTATTGTTGTAACTTATTCATTATCTCAAAGAGTGCAGTAAAACATGGATGTTTAATGAGCATTGCACGTGCGTGTGTAGTATGTCGCGGACTTATTCCGCCGTCCCCTCGTTGAAGCTGCATACGTGGTATGCAATTGTATACTATACTCCGGTACTACGTACACAGCCACTCAGATGAAGTTAGACATGCCAGATTGATTAGACAAGCCCGGCATATGACATACTGGACAAGAGCATTTCACATGTGTACAGAGGTATTCTGTATCGTTGGCGGAAAACATAGTGCTCAGAGTGCCGGAGTCATTCGTCACAGTGGAGGGCGGGCAGGCGGACGGGGGATCGAAGCATGTACGAATGACTCTGACAGTCTCCAAGATCACCAAACTGGCACCCAAAGAGGTACCGGTACTTCCAGTATATATGACGACCAGCACCAATCCGAAGAATTCGGGGCCCATATAAGCTTTTGAAAAGAGTCAGAGACGCATCTAGAGAACGCCGGAGTCTATCGCCAAAATGCCACTCGGTCCGCTGGTGACGGCTAAGCCAGTACGGCTATTTGAGTTTTGTGACTTGGACATGTGCGTGGCTTCTCATTTATTTATTGTTTATGATTTTGTGTTCCAGTTTTTTGTCCGGTTGAAGATGCTGCCCATAAGGGGAAAGTGGACGAAAAAGACGTACGAAAAGAAAAAAAATTGATATATACAAGCAAAGAGGGGGAAATGGTGATTGAAAGAAAGAAAGAAAGAAAGAAAGAAAGAAAGAAAGAAAGAAAGAAAGAAAGAAAGAAAGAAAGAAAGAAAGAAAGAAAGAACAAAAGAAACATACGAAGCCAGAGAAATCAAGAGGAAAAAGATAAAAAGAAAAAAAAAACGAAAATAAGGCTAATATCATCAGATTCCCCGAATACATACGCGCCAGAATCCACAAAATGCTGCATCTCCTCTGGACGCATCATATACCATATATCCAAGACCAAGCCGCCGCAGACATTGCCGCCGGTATTGTCTGCGCTGTTCTTGACAGCCCCAGCTTTAATACCGACCATAATACACCAACAACACCAACAACACCAACACCACCCAACATTACTCACAATCCCAAAACACAAACACCCAATGACAAAAAGACCCTGATTCTCGATTTCTGCTCCGGCGCAGGCGGCCCCACTGCCGTCATTGAAAAGCGCGTCAATGCCCGCCGCCACCAGCGCGGTATGCGGCCCGTGTATTTCCAGCTATCTGATCTTCGGCCCCAACTTGAGTCCTGGACGCAATTAGCTTGCGGGCCGAAGTATCTCCGGTTCGTCGCTCAGCCTGTGGACGCAGCTGCTCCGCCACGGGCCTTTTTGGCGGGGGAGGATATATCTCTATCAAACACGGTGGATGACTATCACGACAAACCGAAAAACGACACCGAAAAGAACAACGCGCTCAGCAGGACAAAAGGTAGTAGTAGGAGTAACAGAGCTAAAGTGGTACATTTGTTTTGTCTCGGGTTTCACCATTTCGACGACACGACGGCGCGGAAAGTATTGCGGAATTCGATGAACAGTGCTGATGCGTTTGTGTAAGTCACTTTTTGATAGCTATATCCATACCTCTCACATCGTGCGGTGAAAACATACACTGACGGAATCATACGATATAGCATCATCGAGCTACAAGACCGACATCTAAGTTCATTCATCCTCCTTCTTATTCTGACTATCCCGCTCCTCGCGGTCGTGACGCCGCTGTGGTGTCCGTTTGACGACTGGGGAATGCTCTTCTTCACGTACCTTGTTCCTGTGATTCCAGTCGTGCTGGTGTTTGATGGCGTGGTGAGTAGTTTGCGCACGAGAACGTTGGAGGAGGTTGTGGATTTGGTGCGGCCGACCGCCACTACCGCCGCGGACAACAGCATTCGTGGAAAGGAGGAGAAGGCAGAGGAAAATAAGCAAACTGGCAGCACCGGTACAGGTCCTTTGGTCGAGGATGACGTTGGAAAATATCAGCACGAGAAGAAAATAAATATTAATGGATGGGAGTTTCGCGCTGGACACCGGATGCATTCCTGGCCGGTAGGGTATTTGAATTACATTATTGGGCAGCGGAGACTATGAGGTTCATAAGGACATGTCTTTCTCCTTCATCTCTGTCTCGAAATCTGCAGACGCGTATATGGATGCTTTGGGATATAAATCACGACTAGCTTTTTGAAAAACAAGTGCGAAAGAATGAAGACTCCACTTGTATTCTCATATCGCTTGCTGCTGAGATAGCTACATCAAGACACATACTCCGACAGAAACACCCACGCCGTTGCCGAGCACGCTGCGTCCTGCAGCGTCCCGTGCGCCTCCGGTGTAATATAAATTGCGATAAGAAAAGTCGAAACGTCCCGAGAAGGAAGCGACATTGCTGCTGAGCTTTTTGGGATGGAAAGATTTGGCTGCAGCGTGCTTCTTCGTCGTTGACGGATATGCCGCGATGGGGATGTGCTGCTTCTTTGCCGAACAGAACGAGCAGGTGGAGCAGACCGACGAGCAAGACGGAGAAGAAGAACACGAAGTTGAAGAGGATGATTTGAAGAGCGGCGTACTCTCGTCGTCGTCGTCGTCGTCGTCGTCGTCTTCGATGGTAGAAACAGAAGAAGCGGAAGAAGTCTGCTGTGCGCACATGGCATTGGCGGAATGTACCTCATCTACGGCCGAGGAGTAGGACGAACATCCATCAACCCCGAACGAGGCATCCACAGAGTGAGCGTCGTGACTTTTGGGGTTGATGTCGACCATTGGTATGAGAGGCGTAGACGCCGCTGCCACGCCACGAGTCATTTTGGTACAACTTAGAGAAAGGGAGAGAACTATATGGCATCATGGTCGGTAGGTTAGCAAAAAGACTGGATCGGTGCAATTGGACTTGTCCTAATGAACCAAGTCATTGGAGAGATTGCAACGTACAACGAGTGATTCTGCTAATGTCTAGCAAGTTGCCGAAACGACTGACGCCGTGACAAAGCACGAATTGAGCGACTGCGGGAAATGAAAATCTTCATATACACACAAGTAACAGGAGCTCTTCCTAGGAATCCCTGCTGCGGCTGCACTTGAGTGCTGACGACAGGATGCAAAGAAAAGTAAGAGGCGTAACGAGGACGGAGAGGGGTTGGAGCTACGCTTGATCCGTAGTTTTAGTGACCAGAGCTTGGCATATATAGATACGAAACGGACGAGAGGGTCAATGGTGAGGCTATTCGACGTGTCAATAAGCAAATACCTCTTAATAACAGACGGTGAGAGCCAAACCTGGATCATATATCTTATTGACCACACTTGTCAATAGACACAGTCCACCACGATCTGTAGATGATTATCAATAGAAGTTGGGCCTGCAGTGTTTCCAGAAAAAAATGAATAGCGGCAATAAATCATGCTGAGAATCTTCACTGGGCTGGAAAACGGGAGGCAAATGTCGAACATCCAAAATTAGAAATTCTTTCGGAAAGGCCGACACTTGATATAGATCTATTTGGTATCATGTTCTCTAATATGCATTCCGATGTGAATCATCAGCAAGAATGAATTGCCCTATCTGATGAATGATGCTGAAGTATCCGCTACCAAAACAAGTGTGAAATGAAAAGCTGTGTATACTCTATAGATTCACACGTTTCTAAGATCAAGACTGATCGGTAAGCTAAACGGTGGTGCTTGCTTCGAAGAGTCTCGTCTGCCCCAAGGGATATAACGATGCGTCTTCCTTGAATAAGAAATAGACGGTACTGGCGGCTCCGCCCAGGCGAAGATTAGCTATTAAATATTTTATCGCAGAAAATGCCCATGGTTTATTATGCCCGACTCCAAAATTTGCCTGCAGTGTCGATACGCCGTATAACTGTCCCCAAGTTGATTGCAATACTCCTCCCAATGATGGTTATATGCTGATAGTCTCTCCCTCCTGCGCATGGATGAGAACGCTCATTCATTAGGGCTTCTTTTGCTCAGATCCTGTTGAGACCTTCTTTCCAAAAATGACCGATCTCCGTTTCTTGAGCTGGTCCTCAGTTTCCCGGAGTCGACTTTCCAGTGCTTGAAGCTCTTGCTCTTGAGTCGTCAGAGTTTGCTTCCTGCTCGGTAGCTGTGTAAGACCATGTTGAGCTCTTAAAAGGGGCGGGAGAAGCTCGAAATGTCAACATACTTGTTGTTGAGGTTACGCGACCGATCTTCAAAATTGTCCTCGACGTTACTAAACATTTTGAAAGCATCATCTAGATCTGATGAGAATGCTAGGGCCATTGTCCTGAAAATGTAACAAGCGTTAAAAATACAGTATATTTTTTCCCCAGTGGCTAAAACTCACGACTGTGGTCGTCGATTGTTTGACTTCCATTCCGCGTTGCTTGTAGACATTTTGTCGAAATGCACTGAGTAGCTTGTTCACACGCGTCACACTCGAGTTTAATTCGATTTTATAGAGGTTGAAAAAGAGTTTGGATGTATAAGGTTCCAACAACGGCACGATTGAAGCTGAAACAAAACTCGAAGCTCAAAGCTCAAAGCTACTCACTTCAAGGCGGCGAGGGGCAGGGGAAACAGGGGAAACAGGGTCTTTATTAGCTGCAACAGGCGCGGTAAGTTAAAACCGTTCAGGAGAAATGGTTCGAGGAGAGAATCCACCCCAATAGGCTGAGATCAGCGCAACCTAATCTCGGCGAATGAAGGGCTCTTGGCCCAAGCATCCCCCCTAGCGAGGTCGCAAGGGACAAAACATGTCGTTAAGGGGACAACTCTGGGGGGAATTTGGGAGGAGAGGAGAGCTTTCTCCCATCAGTCTGGCGCTCACCTGCGCCGCACAAAAGTGCCGGTCACAAAAAGGGAGAGGACCGGCATAACTTACCTACTACCAAACCCGGAGTACCGTAGTTTGAAGCAGCGCAGAAACGAATGCAGGAACCGCCGTTCCCATGCCCAACCGAACCCCGACGCCATGTCTCTTTGCACCCACTCCAACCCACCACCCACAATAATTATACGATGATGGCATTACTCCGTTGGATGCTTTTCGTGAGATGGCTCGAAAAGCGAGAAGTAACTAGCCGAATTGATGAGAGCACGGCATTGATTAATATGTGGACATGTAAAAAAAATTGATCAATAGTTACACTGGATGATTGTTAGCATTGATCTTTCACATTGATTTCAAAAACAAGAATAGACTATTGATAAAATGCATCAATACTTACTCGTATTGTGATGATTTATCGTCTTTTGTCTTTGTTCATTCTCCTTTGTCGTCATTATCGTCGGTCGTCATTGACAGTCAAAAACGGTCGCGTGTTCTCTCATCCTGATGACTAAGCATACCGTCCGATCCTTCGCTCCAACTTCCGTCGAAACTTTGTCTTCAGGAAGGGACAGATGGGGATTTCTCAACGGTCGCATCCTGCCAACAACGATTCATATTTTTTGATTCTCGATGAGACATCCTAAGGCGATCTCATCTTCTCTTTGGTGAGATTCGAGTCCTCGTGACGGTCGTGTTTCAGTCGCTAATCGCTCTCGAAGCTCTTCAAGCTGGCTCCCTTTGCACCCCATCAAGCGGACCGCGACCGAGCCTGCGAGTCCGCGCGAGCTGGATTTTGGGTAATGACGGCCCCGGCAGCCTACACGCCCCTCGAATCATTGTTTTTGTTTCAATCTCTCGCTGCATTCGGTCCAGACCCAGCAGCCTTTAGTCGCATCTCCGATCTCCTCAAGAATAATCCTCTTATTCGCGAGTCCAAATCTTACGACAGTGGTCGACTTAACCCGGATGCCTTGAAGGAGCTCTACCAGAGTCTCCTCAAAGAGGAGACCAAAGACCAAAGCAGTCAAAATGCTGAACCTTCCACCGAGTCAAAAAAGCGAAAGCTTTCCAGTCCTCCGTTACCGCCCGTTCGAGATGCGGTGCAGCACACGAAGCTTCTACCACATCTAGTCGACCGTCTCTATGCCCGCTACAAGGACTCTGCGACAAGAGAAATTCGTGAAGAGGAGCGCAAATTTCAAATTTTGGAGCAGGAAATTCGGGAGATTGAACAGGGTCTTCTGGATGCAACTGTCAATCGACAATCTGCTTCTATAGACTCGAGCTTGCCAGCTACGCCCGCTGTTCAGGAAGAGGTTGGCCTCGCGACAAAACCGGTGCATGCGGCGAAAGCAGGCCCGCAGGAAGCTCAGCCAAAGGCTCAAAGAGCTCCTGCTAACGCTCTTCAGGTGACCGAGGACTCCCGAATTGGCACGCCATCAGGTCATCAGGGAGATCGCGGGGGACAAGCTCCAGCAACTCCACAGGCGGGAGAACGTGCAAGTGCTTCCCCTATAATTCCCAAGCAGCAAGTCGCGTCGCAGCCGGTATCAGAAGCGCCACTAGCAGACGCTTCCCGTCGAAATAATCTGTTGCCTGCCTCAGCTCCTCATGGGACGGTTCAAGGGGCCCCCGAGGCCCAGTCAAAGGCACAGGCGGGACCATCTTTCCCACGGCCACAGGCTCCTCAACGTCCGCCTTCTCAGCAGATGGGTCCAGGCTATCGTGTGCCTTCGCCTTTGGCAAGCCAGATGGCTTCAACTCCTCAGTCCAGACCGGTTCCGTTAGCTCCACAGCCGCAGACTCAATATCCGGCGTCACCAGCCACTACAGCAACCCACCTACCAGTGCCCTCCAATCTGAGGCCAACCTCGCCTGCCATCATTCAGCCCTCTCCTGGTGTTGGACGTGGTGCTGTCTCGCCGGCTCTTACCTCTAATGAAAATCTCTCCCAGCAACAGCAATTCAGGCCCCCGGTTCCACACCCAAGCACACCCCATCAAGCTCCCTTTTCACCTCCGACTACCTTTCAGCCTACGCAAGGCGTTGCTGCCCCTAATGGCATGCATTCTCCTGCACAACTACATACGCCACAAGTCGCTTCGCAGCGAAATATTCACCCTTCTACTGCTTATCCTTATCCCAGCTATCAACAAACACATCCGCCCCTCCGTCCTTCTCAGTCTCAACAACATCCCCAACCTTACTACCAGCCAGGACAAGGTGGCGTCATTCTGCCACCTTTCCCAGCTACACCATATCAACCTATTGAGTCAAAGAAGGCGAACAGTAGACAGCCCTCTCAACAGCCTCCGAGGCCAAACACCTCCTTGGCCTTCCCAACTACCCCAGATCCCTCGAGGCCACTTGTTGCTGCACAAGTACCTCCTAGGATCTCAAACTCTGTACCCCCTCATCTACCCGAGACACTTCCTGTCCAAACTCCTCCTGCAACCACTGGCGGCCTCAATGGGAGGCCGCATCCTCCAGCTCTCTCCCTTGACACTTCGACCTCGTCAACAAGATGGAAGAATGTCGATCAACAGTCTGGCTCTCAGGGACAAACGTCGCCTATTCGGCCACGTCCTGAATCTGTCAGCCCCATTAGTGACAGAGGCGCTTCCCCTGCCGACTCGCTTGCTAGCCTTCCAAAGAAAACTCCAAAAGGAAGGAGAGGAAGGCCGCGAAGGGAGGCTGCTACAAAGACTGAAATGCCAGAGGAGAAGAAAGATGCACTTCCAGCAGATCAAACTGAGCGTACGACACGGGTTGAGAAGGATCAGAAAATGACCAGCGTTCGTGGCAGACGCACCAGAGGAAGGAGCACATCATCCTCTGCCGTCACTCGAGCAAGAACCCGCAGTCAATCGGTCATGTCCCATGCAGATGAGCTTTCAATGGATAATGGTGCTGTTAGTGCGCGCAAGATCAAGCGCGAGCAACCGCCAACGCCAGCAAGCTTTGCCGCTGAGGAGGACACAGATATGGCGGAAGCCACTGCCGACGAGGGTATGCGCAGGCGACGCCAAGGCACCTCGAGAGGTTCCGAGCAGCTGGAACCTACGAGAGTCGCAAAGCGAAAGCGAAGCCATTTGTCAAGCCCAGAAACGGCCGATGAGCTTCGAGACCAATTTATGCCATCCCAAAGGCCCCATCATGTCCTGAGTACACGCAATTTTGCTCGTACAAGCTCCACAATCATGAATGATATCACCGCACACAAGCACGCCTCCATGTTTGCTGGCCCCGTTAAAGAGAAGGATGCTCCTGGCTACAAGGAGCTCATTCTTCGACCCCAAGATTTGAAGTCTATCAAGACAGCTATTGCGGCGGGCGCGCGAGCTGTTACTGCTGTTGCTTCTCAGGGAGACGCAGAGAATGCAGGTAGCCCTGCACAAGGCGCTTCCACGCCCTCTAAAAATGCGAATCTCTGGGTTCCAGTCACTCCTGATGTCGTCCCACCAAGGGGTATCATCAACTCTGCACAGTTGGAAAAGGAGTTGATGAGGATGTTTGCAAACGCGGTCATGTACAACCCGGATCCTGACAGGGGATTTGGACCAGCTTTCGAGGCAGATGGGCTGGATGATAATGATGAAGGGGTCGCGAGTATGCAAGAGGACGAGGGCAGGGTTGTCAAGGACACTAGAGAAATGTATGAGACAGTGGAACGGAGTGTCGCCGAATGGCGATCAGCAGAGCGCGCTGTGGAAGAGATGGACAATAAGCCTCCTGCCGTCAAAAGTCGCAGCGTTGCTGGCTTGCACGAGCGCGATGATGAAGCCGACGAATTGGCTGGTGACGATGCAGCGGATGAAAAAGGAGAAGAAGATCTATCAAGCACTGTTAAGAAGCGGAGGAAGTTGTGAGCTTGATTTGAATGGTCTCTTATGCTATTTTCCCCCATCTTGGTCGCGATAGTCAGCAAGTTGCTCCTTGTAAATTAGTTGATCACGTGGATTTGATCTGCCTGTACATCAGGATCGACACGACGATAATATGAATATACCCAAAGCCTTTACTGAGATGCCATTTTGAAATCAATCTATTATGCGAAAGAGGTGCTGTGAAGCTAGCAAATAGGATTTGGGCTGGATGTAATAAAGTCTAACCACGGGGAGGTTTGCACGTTCGGATTTGTTTGTGCCGCGTCTCCTCAGCCGACAGACCTCAGGCGGTCGTTCAATTCACGTTGGCGTAAGGGCCATCAACAACCTAATCATATCGGCGACCAACTCGCGGGCATTCTACCTTGAAGCAATATTTTGGCTTTTTTCCAAAGTCGGTCCACTCATTAATTCACTTCCGCTCGTTGCACGCCGAGGCCCATTGGCTGTCTAGGAAAGAGCGTTGGAGGAACAGCAATGCTTGTAAACACAATGCTTCTCGGCCACCCATTAGAATCAACGCGTCTGCTTTACCTTGGCCATCTTCAAGTTAGATTCGACTATACTCTCCGCTCTTTTCGCAATCTGGACCATTAATCGTGGTCAATCTCGATATTCCAGTTCCTTTACACCGAGTCATGCACCGGTGCCTAGGACTACCTGGTCCAAAGCATGTCATTCGATGCACGAACAATGTCTGCGCCAATGACCTTTTCTCCCTCTGATCGACTGTCTCCCTCCGCAGCACATCCGCAACCAAAAAGCGAAACACGGCGCTTCTCAAAGGTTGACCGTGACTCAAACTGGGCCTCCGATCTATTACTGGCAGATCTGTCGCCAGATGCTATTTTAGAGGCACTGTCGACTGGCGACAAGCCGGTTGCAGACAGCCGTTTTCATAGCCAGCTAAGAAACAGCATCGAAAATGCTTCCCCCGTCGAAAAAGATTTGGCGACACGGGCCGCCATTGTTGCAAAGTCCTTGAAACATTGGGTTCTGGAGCTGGAAAATTGGGATTGGCCCGGAAGCTCGGGATTTGAACCCCCTAGGCAGGCACAATTGAGTTACAAAAACGACCTAGGTCATGACTCTGTCAGTCAGGGCTACTCAGATCTTCAAGGTGGACGACGCGGAAGTGACGGATTCATCGGTGCGTTTCCAGCTTCCATAATAATCGAACACGAAGACCGTATCAGGAGTATCAGGAAGGATATCGAAGAACTAGGCGTCGAAAACCTGAAAGAGCATGCG
This sequence comes from Xylona heveae TC161, assembly GCF_001619985.1. NCBI lineage: Eukaryota > Fungi > Ascomycota > Xylonomycetes > Xylonales > Xylonaceae > Xylona > Xylona heveae. The sequence continues at coordinate 69,127 of NW_017264203.1, read as the reverse complement.
TTGGACGCCCATGTTTCTTCGCGGTCTCGGCCTTCATCTTCTTATAGCCAGGAAACCAGTGTGTCGACCTTGTCGTCCTACACACGCCTAGAAGATATTACTGCATTAATCACCGCCACGACCCTACAGGCTTTGCCTTATCTTGCACGCCTTAACCGGCTACTCAATACTTGGACTATCAGACTACTTGTTCTTCGAAAAGTACCAACATTCCTTAGCAATCTTCAAAAGATTGAAGGTGCTCTGCGCTCTAGCTGGGCTGTCGCTGAACCTCGTGGACCGGAGCCCCACGCTTCTTTGTCTGCCGTTGAACATGCACACGGTTCGTCATCTATAACTCGAGAGAAGTTCATCGCGACGCGAAATACCGTTCAAGAGCAGGTGGTCAGGCTGGGAGAAGAGCTGGATGGTATGCTAGATGCCCTAGAAGGTCATGAGGATACCGTCCCAGATATTTGGATAGATCAGATGGAGGCAATCGAGGCGGAGTACAAGAACTGGGTTAGCGAAGCAGAAAAGGCTGTCTCTAGAGATGACTGGCGATATTCTCGGCACCACAAAGCACCTTCTGTTGATCATCTTCCGTTGGTAGATGGCGCGGTTGATGATTGGGGAGATTTGATGGCTCTGCAGCACCGGAAGTCTGATGTGTTGCCTTCAGAGGAACCCGGAAATGACGACCGCCAGCCACGCAGCAGCCATTTAGAAAATAATAAGATTGGTGCATTCGATATTATTTCGGATAATCGTGTGCAAGAGCCTGAGTGGAATTACTATGAGAAATCGAGGTCCGAAGCTACAGATAATACTTTGTCAGCATTTCCTGATGCACCATCTGCCGTACGGGCGGGCCGACCCCTCGTCCCTCTCAGCGAGTCAATAAAAACTCCAGCCGAAGCCTCAATCCAAACGGAGCAAGAGCCGCGAATCGACTTGGCAAAGTTTCGTACTTCTGATTCTCCCTCTACCGTCCAAAATTTTTCTGTCCAGCAGCAAGCGCAATTTATCCAAGACGGCGCAAGGTTCGACTTAGATCCGACTCATGGGAGCCATGAAATGGAAATTGATTCACTTTTGGAGCCTCGGGCGGAGGCAAACATCATAGCAGAGGCAGATATTTCTAGTCATACCCTCAACCGACAATTGGAGTTGCTGAGCATTGGTCAAGGCGGTGAAACAATTTCGTCGGATGACCATGTGTCAAACAGTTTAGCGGGAGCAAGCAATAAAAGAACTGATGTTTCTCTGTCAGATGCGCCGCCTGTTGCTGCAGCTCGAAAGCTTGGCTCGCCATGGGTTTCGCCTGTAAGACACAGGCACTCTTCAGAGGCATCTTCAGGACTCAACATGAAAAACGTTCCGCCCCATTCTCCGACGCGGCATGGACCACCAGACGGACCACGGAGCCAACCGCAAGTGCGCCATACAGCAGAAATGAATATTCGTGGCGTAGACGACTTAATGGCAGGAGAGCTAAATAAAAGCTCTGGTGACGTGACCGGCGTGTGGACCACCTCCCCACACGGGCCAGAAGCTGTTGAAGCCGAGCATTCTAGCTTCTCTGATGTCCGCCATCGGAATACCAACTCGCCGTTGGTTGCTACTCGGACGCCTGACATCGTTCTTGATAATGCCGATTCTCCTCCGCAGTCCACTACCTTGGGTGCAGACTACTTCTCACGAAAGGGAGGCTCTCACTTGTCTCCAGAAAGCGCAATACCTGAGGACCCAAGATTCTTCACTAAATATCATGAAAATCGGCCGACCAGTTCAGGAGAGCCACAAGCTTCTAAGCTTCCGAAGCTTCAATCTGGCGCTTCTGGGGCTGACCAAGATATACGGGGCATTGTCAATTCAGCCGTATACAGTAATGATAGCTTTGTTAGTGATTCAGTTGATGGCAAGTCACGAGCCATTAGCAATGCACAGAGTTGGAACAAGGACAACTTGACCTTCAACTTCAACTCTCTTCCACCTTCAAGAAAGGTTAGTTTCGAGGGCAAAATTCCTAGATCATCATCATCTAGGAAGCCGCGCCTTAGTGAAGCCGGCTTCAAACCGTCAGCCATACCTAGGCCAAGTTTTGGATCAGCAGACTCTTCACCGTCTCTGAGACACTCTAGAGAGGGTCCCGGCATGGCTCTTCTGCGTCTCAAGCCGTTTGTGGGCCCCCAAGCGATAGTACCCGCCAAGCATAAGTCTATCGAGGATCTGAGGCAAGCTTCTGCCAAGAGATTACGACGGCAACCATCCGCGACAGAGTCACTCTCCGATGTGGCGAGCCGGGACATTCAAATTAAGCCAGTCCAGAACGTCGACGAGAACCTCGACCGAAAGATTAAATCCATTCTACATAGTCTCAATGGTCCGATTAAAATGACAGCGGAAGGTCATTCTAATTCACATGATGCGATAGTTTCGAAAACAAAGTCACTGCCACGTGCATTACGTCCGCAAAGATCATTTTCTAGTAATCCCGGCTTTCCATTCAGCCGTGGACTGAGCTCTGACACACTGGCACGATCACCTGGAGACAATGAGATTAGGCTTTACCACTTACAGCGGGCGGACAGGGAGGCCCCAATCAAACTCTACGTTCGACCCGTCGGTGACCATAGTGAACGAGTCATGGTCCGCGTGGGAGGCGGATGGGCGGATCTCACCGAATACCTGAGGGAATATGCAAGCCATCATGGACGACGCTCGGCATCTGAGGGGAAATTCGAAAACCATAAGCTTGCAAGAAACTCACCGCTAGCTTCTAGCATGACATCTGATGGTCACTTGTCTCCCGTTGGCCGGCCGCAGATAATTTCTGAAAGACCGCGCTCATCCCTCGGTGTCAAAAAGACCAGACCTCGATTATCCGGTGCAGGACCTGCTCGAAGCCACAATATGCCACCCAGTACACCACCGGCCCTCACACCAGGAGGTATAGAAGATACGCCACCATCGGCTTATTCATTCTTGTCTCAATCGTCTCATACGGAGGATGACATCGCCTTGGGACTCGCAGGCCCAAGGAGCAGGAAGCACGAAATGTCTGCTGAGAAGCAAGCATGGATAGATCGTATGATGGAACAAGCCAAGGCATCTGAATCAGACAAGAAGAAGAAAAAGAAGAAAAAGAGCGACTGGGGCGAGCTTGGCCGCATTGGAGGCACCCGAAGAATATTCTTGCGAGACAAGAATGCCGACTCCTGATCGGGCTTGCAATTTCATCACCATTTGCATCACTTGCATTATACCCTTGCCAAAAAGCTGTTGAGATGCTGTTCAAGGCTTTCATTTAAGGTCTTATTTCTGCGCTCTCGAAATTCCCTCACTGTCTATGCGTCGTACACGCGCCGCATCCAGCACACTATTTCTTCTGGCATTCTCTTTTTCATCGAACTTTCCCCCTTTTTAAGCTTTCATCCTCATCCTCTCCTTCCTCTTCGATCCTTGCTGGTACCAATGTACCTTTTCCATCTTCTGGGCATACCAACCACTAGTATAACCTTAGCCCTTCTATTCTCCCTCCCTCGATATTTCCTTTCTATCCATCGACTCCTCTTTCTTTTCTTTTTCTGCATTCATTTTGTGCATCTTCTTGTTGCTTTATCTTTTCATTAGGTCGAATTACGGTGTGCAGGCGAGTTTTCATCTTCAGCAGATCGGTTTGTGGACTGGGCAGGATAGCAAAAGCCCGGGGTTTCCTTTTCTTGCCACGGCATGGCACACGGTACGGGGTCGGGATTGGATGGGATGGGGCGGGATAGGATGTAGTGTCGCAATAGCGCGCACGGGGAATGGGATGGGACTTTATGGAGCTAGGTAGCTTAATGAGCGTCACTTTATTTTTGCACATAGGATGCTTTTATCTTTTCTTTGCTTTTTATCTTCTTTGCCCTGATGCGCAAAACAGGGCGTTTGACATTGCAGAGCATAGCATAGCGTAGCATTGACATTAGCATAGCAAGCACAACCTGGCTTGAATAGCATATCATAATCAATTAGCATTGTCGACTTCTTTATTACTTGTTCGGCACATCCCCCTCAGCCGCCCAAGGACTCAACTTTATACATTACCCTTCGTCTCTATAGTACTATATTAACACTTCATCTACCTCCTGCCCGAATCCCTGGGATTTTTCAAATGATTGCAGATATATACCTTACATATCATCAAAAGCGACGGAAACGACTTACGGGCTGCTGTGATGTGTGCGCTTAAACAAGTCGTAAAGATGATGCGGCACCGAAAGGACAAACAGGACACGTAAGCTTCAAAGTTGCAATGTAAACCTTCCCAACTGTAGAACTTCCTGGACGGATACGGAAAGAGTTCAGAGTCACATGAATACAAGGAAAGAGAGATCGAGACCACGGAAAGAGATATACCAAATAACAGCCGGGCAGATTGCAAATATGCCACACTGTCCAGTTACCCCCACGATTCCACGTCATAGGCGGTGAAGCAGGACGGGCAGGAAAAAAAAAATTGCGACAGGGTCTGAAAAAGGGCAAGAGCGTGGAAGGGGCGAGGGGGAAGGAAAAAAAGTTCTTTTCTCTTTTGTTCTTTCCTATTTCATGAACCAAAGCGTAACCCCCGCTCATCATCGCCATCTCAGTTTTTGTGAACGCTCACGTCGAGCTTTGCGATTCTAAAACGTGATAAGAAGACGTTCCACTGACCCGGAGCTGAGACGGGACAAGATTGAAGGTATATAGACGGACAGGAGAGATTAATACGACGAAAGAGAAGGTCAGATAGACGGACAGAAAAGATTAATACGACTGGTGAAGAAAGGAGAGACAAGCAACTGATACCAAGGGCTAAAAGGATAGAACGAATACCAAGAGCACGAAAAAGGGGCTTGCAGCTGTCGACATCGCAGCTAGCAACGCCAACCATACACAAAGACAATGAGATTCCTAAGTCTCACCGCGATCATCATCCCGCTCTTGGTCATTCTCATCTCACCCTTTCCCAACACCGGTCCAGCGCGTGTCGAAGCACTGCCGAATCCGTTTATTCATCTTACGCGATGGCCTCAATTCCCGCGGCTACCGGGGATGACTCGACGCGTATCCCGGCTGGCAGAACTTCTTCGTCATGGAGGGAACTGGAGCGAAAGCAGCGGGGGAAACACGACAGTGCTTCTCCCGTCGCGAGCGAACCTGTTTGGTGTGCCGATGAATATATACCCGCCTGGTCTGCAGCGATTGGAGATACTGGAGATATTGGAAAGGCGGTCGCATCAGCGCAGGGTTGGAAAGGGCAGGGAAAACCACGGTAAAGATGGCTTGCAAATGGGACAAGATGGTAAAAAAGATGGTAGTGGATTGAATTTGGATAAAAGACGTGATCCTGATAAGGAGGACATGGATGAGATCCATAATACAATGGAGAAGGATGAGAAGAACGAGAATGGCAAGAATGAGAAGGATGACAAGAGCAACAAGGAGGCAAAAGATGAGAAGAACAAGCACAAAAATGAAAAGAAAGAGAAGAAACATAAAAAACACAAGCACAAGCACCACCATCATCATCACCATCACATTCTCTCCAACCATCTCGAATACTGGGCCAATATATCCCGCGGCATCGAGTGGCGCAATAGCCATCCAGACGCGTATCCCGCGCGACAAGTCAGATCAAACTGCGACGGCGACGCATACGGCAGTCGGCACGACCATTGTCGGTTCCTCCGCCCAGAGTTCTGCGCAGACGCTATCAACAGGTTCATGGACAATGTGACGTATTTTGCGTATGCGCAGTACGGCGCCAATAAGAACTCGGTGGTGCAGAATATGCAGAATCATGGCTGCATGGCGATTTATGAGTGCGAGAGCCCGCAGGCATATGAGCGCGCGCAGTTGACTGGCAGGGAGATTAAGCAATAGTATGGTCCCCTTCCCCGCCTCCCCGCCCCACCATCATAAACCCCACGGCGGCTTTCTTTTCTTTTATGTGCTCTGCTTTTTCCTTTTTTATGTTTACGTCCATGTAGCATCGCAGGAGAGCCCAGAGATTCGGCAAGAACTAAGCTAACAAACGTCCCTCAAGCTTCCTTCAGCTCTACGAACAGAATGGCTGTGACGTCTGCGCTACAAGCTGGCTCTCGAATGGATGCTACGTCCGCACCACAGCTTGCATGAAGCTCGCATGCCAGGATGTCCTCTTTTGCTTGGACTGCGGAGAAGCGCGCATGCTCAAGATCCTCGAGGATCTCGCCGGGTGGCGGTCCCAGCATGCGTGGGATCCGCAACGGTTGAAGAGAAGCGAAAGCGATGATAGTAATGCAGATGATCCCGCCCATGAGACGGTGGAGATTCCAACGCCGAAGATGGAGACGAGGAAATTCGCTTTTACTGGACTCTTGGGATAGAATTTGCATTGAAAGAGTCCTGCATGTGGCGTGTTTGGAGTTTAGGGTGGATCATCCTCCTTTTTTTGCTAGATTGTTGTTCCTGGAGTTGATGTGCTTCTTTTTTCTCGAAGGGTCCGTGTTTTGATATGGAACTCCATGGTCGGGGTAGACGCGTCGATTGTTCGACACTTAGATTGTTGAGACTGTTTCAATGATGAAGCTTTGCTCGTGGGGATCGACTTGTCTCTACTGGTCCAGTAGATGGTCTTGAAAATGGACAAGTCATAACAATGTATGATCTTGTATCATTTCCCTGTTTTCCTGCAAGATCTTCTTTTGCGTCTCAATTGGAGTGTCCATCCGGTTGCAAGCCCTCTGATCGCTTGTCCAAATGAAAAGATGCTCAAAATTTGAACATGATCACCCACTGACCGGTTCCGGCCGCTGCGAAAAGAGGATCTTGTACCGCACAATATCCACAATCTCGAGCTCTTCTTCTTCGTCATCACCTTTTGCCGTTGACCCATTTCGATTTTCCCCTGCCGTGCCGTCTCTCGTAGTATCCGCATCCACATCCACATCCATATCCACATCCGCCCCCTTCTCCGAAACTTCATTCGCCGTCCCCTTCCCAGAACCAACCGGTCCTTGTTGCTGCCGCCGCCGAATGACAGCCAAGGGATTAACCAACTTCTTCACCTCGCCCGTCATGCGCTGATGTCTGCCCACGTACAGATGAACGCGTTTCATCCACTTATTGTCAGTAGGCTCCGTGGGCGAATAATACGGAAACACGAGGCGTCCGATTGCCGTCTCGGCTTCATATGCTGCTTTGCTTTTCGGCCGTTTGTTATGCTTGGCTGCCTGTCCTCCTTTTGCGAGACTCTCGTCGTCCATTTCCACTTCCATTTCTTCTCCGTCTCTGCGTTCATCGTCGTCGTCATCGTCGTCGTCATCGAGGTCGTGCACCAGTTCGGCGCTGGGCATGTTGATGGTTCCCTGCATTTCAATAACGGCCAGACCAGACGGGGTATGCAGGAGCGGTGGAAGCGGGTTGGGTATGGGTGCGGGTGCTGCGACTGGCGCAGAAACAGAAACAGAAGAGGAAGCAGAAGAAGGATTTGACGCGCACGAATCTAATTGATTGTGTGAAGGAGGATAGAGTGGTATTGAAGGCATTTTGTTACCAATGTGGTGGTTTTGCGATAGTCTTTGTATGTGTCCCGATTGTGGATATTCAGCTAAGAATTGCCTTTTTTTTTGGTGGTTTGATGATTGGGAGATTCTTGAGATTGTGAGCAATGGTGTTGCAGTTGATCAATAGACTGACTATTAGCTCTGAATTTTGGTCGCAGGCTTGGGTTGTCGCGGAGGTGAGGCGGAGGTCATGGAGCGACCTCCGAAGGTGAAAGTGCGGGATGGCGTGTCGCGAAAGTAACGCGAAGGGGCGTGATATCTACGCAGCAGCTTTGCGTGTTGCAAATTCAAAGCATCATTCAGAGCATCTTATTGCTAGAAAGCGCCAGCTCACAATCTGCAGTACTAGGACTTGAACAAATTAAAGAAGATGAAATTGAAAGAAGAAATTGAGAAAGAAAAAAAAAAGACCATGTTTCGTCTTGACTTGCATCTTAATCAGTACGGTCACATCAACGTTGCCAGTCATTGTGCAAATCTCTTACGTCAATTCTACATGTTCCAGGTAGACTAGCTTACGTACAACCTTTTTTATCAGAAAGATAACCACTCTGGGTATATAAGCAATAAACTCATGGCGCCGGGGAGATGCAAGTGCAGGGTTCCAGATTTGAGCTTTGACAATGCTCAAAAGGAAAAAAAAGAAAATTGAAAATAAAAATGGTCAAAGAAAATGAGTCCCACCCATTCTAATCGTCGAGAACCTTTCGCAGGTCACTCCACTTTTGCTTTAGTGTTTCATGATTCGAGTTTAACTTGAAAAGACACAAAGTTAGCACATACAACCACTCAATCTGCTTCAGAGCATCACATACCTCTGCAAATTGCACTTTTGTATCTACCAAGTCCTTTTCCATTTCCGACATTTGTTCTTCGAGTGACTGGTTCTCATTGTGAACCTCGAGGTTGCGTTGCATGAGTCGATCCATCTCCTCCTTGAGTCGTTGCTCAACCTCCGCCGGCTGACGCTCAACCAGGGCCTTGAGCTCTTCAATCTCGTTTCGCAGCGCTTCATTCTCGTCCTTGAGCTCCTCCTTCTCAACCTTGGTACGCACCAGTTCCGACGCCACTTGGACATGTTCCGTGTCAAACTTTTCGGTCCGCTCCTCGAGTGATCGCACCTTGTGCGATAATTGGATATTGCTCGACTTGAGCGACTCAAGCTCTGCCTCGCGTTCCTTTTCGGAGCGAACCTTCTCTTCCCACTCATGCGTGTACGTCTTGAGCATTTCAGGCGTGACCTTGACGGCGCAAGCGTCTCGGACCAGAACATCAGCGCGATAGACCTCCTTATCGGCACCTCCAGAGCTGCCGAAAAAGCCAGATTCGAGTATCGAGCTAGGCGATGGGGCCTTGTCAATGTACACGTCAAAGATCTTCTCCTTGAGAAACGATGACAGAGCGACCATGTCATTCATTCCTAGCAGGGCCTCTGCATTCTTTTGCATCAATGCGATACCAAACTTGAGGATGGCGCCTTCGAGGCCTTCACTCAGCACCAAGTCGTACACGCGGAGCACGAGTTGCAAAGGAAATCTATAAGCAAACAAAGTAAGGAACCACTGAGTCGCATAGAGTTCTGGGTTGACGCCTCGACGGTGGAGATGACAGTATAGCGCTGGTTCCAAATCCTCCAAAAGTCGCTCAAATTGGTAGAGATGGAGATGCAAACCCGGCATATCGTGGACGAACATGTCGCGTAAACGGTACTGATTCATCAGACGAACCAAAAGACAAAATGCTTCCTCTTCGGGCATCTACATGATTTCAGATCAGCTGTTATAGCACTTAAAAGTCTCTCAACGTCAACCACTTACGTTAAACAGAAGTGGCATGGCCAAAAAGTTCATTCCTTGGGCGTAGCCGACTTCATCATCAAACAAGGCGTAAGCTTTACACACCCCAAAGAGTCCATCCTGCAACCCAGCACTCATAGCATACTTTGAGAAGCTGGTGCGAGAGCCCAGGTCGCGCTTGATGGTCTTCTCCAGCTTCTGCAAGGCTGCTGCATCTTCTTTTGCTCGTTGTTTCCTCCGGGCTTCGTCCTTCGCCAAAGCGTCCGGATCCTTCTCGTGAGTCGGCGGCGGAGATACAAGGCCATTGGAAGCTGTCGTGGCTGGCGTCGAAGTTTCCGAGTGCATGGACGATGCCGACGATGCCAGTGACTCCTTTTCTTTTCCGGTGCCAGCCGTCTGCGGACTTGAACCTTCCGAGTCTGCGTTCCATGATGTGGAGTTGGGAGTAGGCTGTGAGCCTTTCCGCTTTTCCAATGCCTTTTCTTTATCCGTTCCTCGTATGACAAGATCCCGATAGACACCCTCGAGCTCTTCATTTTTGCTCTGAGCCAACACCTGCCAAATCACACCACGCAGTGCGCTGGGAATGCCACTAGCAATGGCCCGGCTGAGTTCATCCGCGCTCGATCGCGCAACGGCCGCTGGGCCTTCGTAGACTACGCTTTGCCAGAGATCCCAATCCACGGGCGCAGCAGGGTCGGTCATGGCAGAAGGCCCCGCTGAGACGCCGGAGACGGTTCCGGGTGCCAGATTGGTGTTGACAGAAGGCACATTGGGCATTGGTGAGGGGCCTGGAGACCGCGCAAGGCCGCCTTCCTTCTCATCGGCCAGACTAGTTGGGCTTCCAATTCCTAGCCCGACACTGGCAGAACGGCCAATTAAGCCGGCAAGCGCTCCACCCTGGTTATTCGGGGACTCGATTGTTTCTTCCTCCAGGGAGGTGATGCCGGCTTCCTCCCGCATTCGTAAAAATTTGAAACGGTCTCGAAGACTATTACGCCCTGGCCGCCTTGCGGAGCTTGCGTCCGACTCATGGCCATCGTCGATTCGGCTTAACGTCAGTTCGGGGTTGCTGCCCAATGTAGCAAGGGAAGAAGCTGTATTCCGTCGAACAGCTTGCGTCGGTGGTGATGAGACTTCCTTGGCAGGCGCGCTAGTGTTTCTCGACAGCCAGGCAAACGGACCGGTGAGTTTTCTCGTAGGAGGTGGTGGCGGGGGAGCTGTTGTCTTCTCTGGGACGGGAGGCGGGCCCCATGGAACAGAAGGGAGAGGGCCGGAAAGACCATGCGATTTCTGGGACGAAGCGGACGGTTCCCGGGTCGGGAGCTTTGGCGGCGGAGCAGGTGGCGCTCCATTTGATTTCGGCGTCGCGTTGACTCTTGCAGCTTCATGTATAACCGGTCCAGGATCGCCACCCTCTAGGTTAACATCGTCCAGCGAACTAACCGAGATTCGGTGAGAGGTAAGATTTGGGGACTTTTGTGCGCCCTTTTGAACTTCTGATTCATCAGCTTCTGATTCTTCTGTGGGCTTATGTCCGGTCTCGGTCGATTCGGAGTCCTTGTACGAGTCTAATGAATTTCGATCGGCTGGTGTTGTGGTTGACGAGGATGACGGCTGACGTTCAATGAGAGATCTCGTGGCCAGCGGTGGTGAGGCAGGCTGTCCCGGCGCCTCGTCCTGGGCATCGGCCGCATCTTCAAATGTGTCCTAAGCAGAGGAGTCAGTTAGCACCGCCAAAGGAAATTTAGCAGAGTAACGTTTCCCAGGAAAAAGGACGGTAATAACGATGGAGCAGCGTTTTGGATCCAGTGCAGAGGCATGGATACTCCATCACACATTGAGCCCGTTCATTATGTTTCAGTTGCTTGGAGAGAGGGTTGGATGTGAGACAAGGAACAACTCACCCCCTCGCGATCTGAGCTCTCTTCGCTGTGAAGCTTGGGTTCTTCGGGGTGATGAGACTTCACAGTCTTCTCGGTGTCTGAATGCTCAGACATTTTTGGCAATTATCTTTGGCTTCGAAAGTTCTGTCCGTTGATTGCAGAGGGAAAATAGTGTCGGCGCAAGCAAAGAGGTGCTCTTTGTTTTTGGCGTTCCTTTCTGTCTGATGTGATGGATGATGACGCGTACCGACCAGCGCTCACGTAGATGTTGAGACGATACGATACGGGTTCTGAAGTGTCGTGTGCTGATGATGGATATGGCCACGCTCAACGTGACGGTGAAAACGAAGGAATGAACGTGGAAAGTGCGAACCACAGCTATCAGGAAGAAATTGAGAAAGTGTGATGAAGTGAGCGTATGAAGAAAAAGAGCAAGCACAATCAATTGAGAAGGTGCAGTGAATGGAAGAGAAAAAAGAAAAGGGATGAGAATGCACACCGGAGTGGTGCCTATAGGATTTGATCGTAGGGGATGTTGTGAGATTGAGAAAGATGGATATTTGTATTGATTTGTGTTTTTGGGGGGGGTGGGAGGGTTTCTTGGGGGGAGCCCAGGAGAGCAACAGAGCAGCAGCACAGCACGGGGTTCTGGGCCAAAGGACCCTTTGGGGTCGGGAAGGAATTGCAGCGAGTTCCATCCTCCATCCATCGCAGCCAGTTCCAGTCCGGAGAGCTAAACGTGGCCGGTGCGCAGGGAGAGTTACCACTAACTGTAGAGCACTAAGGTATCAACTATTATTATTTTGGTCGCAGTAAGGGGGGCTTGATTCTGCTCCGTCGAACGGGTAACTTTCAGCTTAAACATTTTTAGTCTCCCCCTCCCCTTCAGGCCTCACCATGGTCGCATTAAGCTTTACGGAGCTAAGTCGATGCCGTATACTTCGCACTTCCTCGCATTGCATCTGCCGCAGCCCTCTCTCCCCTCCCCCTGCCCTTTTTGCCTGCGCCTCGCTGCATCAATCCTCGTCCCGCCTTAAATCTTCATCGGACCACGGTAGAGCTTACGCAATAGTGGCCTGGCCTGACGAGCGTTCTCTTCGCCGTGCTTTTTCTTCTTCGGTGCTTCATCCTGCTTTATATAGCCCTACAATATACGACTGCACCACACCTAGGCCGCTTGTAGCAAAAGGTGGTGACACCGCAATTTGTAGCTCGGAATCCTTAGCCTACTCTGTCCTCACGACCATGATTGTTCAGCGAGAGGCAAGTCAAGCTGTAACTATACTTCATGAAAAAGATACTGCCAACCTACCTACTTAAAGGAGAGATTTATTGTGCAGCGCATATGCAGGTCATTAGCTTGTGCATCTCGCAGGAGGGATGAAAATAGCGCCACCACAATTGCATGTCAAGGACAACCCGTGAGCATCTCACATGGTGTTGAACCTTGACCCATGCGTCATTTTGCGCTCCCCCACGCCTTATCTAGATTGTTATGCTCATCATCATTATTTATCGGTGGCACATGTCTCGAGTATTGAACACGTTTCCTATTGATTCGTGGTGCATCAAAATATTTGGTTCCTCTATTTCATGTGGTTGCGATTTTGCCATATTTAATTGAGCACGAAGGGGAAAGGAGATTAAAAAATAATAATAATTATAATAATAATAACATCAAGCTCTACCAAATTATAAAATCGTATTTGCATCAAAATTTCGATCCCAGCCTTACGGTTCTTTCACGGATCATCTCATATTGGGTTCTCGGCTTCTAGTGAAAAATTAATCTTTTTGCAGTCGTAAGATTAAATCAGTTCTTGGAGTGTACATATACACCCTTGAGAGATGGATCTGCGACAATCTCGATACCGAAACCGAGGACGCGCTGCCAAGCGGCTGGCGGGTCGAAATTAGGGCGTTTCGCAGGAGCACAACGGTTCACTAACGCACTCCCTACTTCATTTGACATGGGGGCGAGGGGTGAGGAAGCTACAGAGTACAACATGACGATGAAGACTCGCAGCCTCAAAGGTGAGGAAAAGTTTTTTCCTAATAAACCGTACTCTCATGTGGCGGCATCTAAAAATATAGTTAATATATAATCGCATCAAACTTAGCTGCCCAATTCACTTGTTGAAACTGTTCGGCGTCCTTTGACAAGGTCAAAACAAAAAAGTTCCATCCATGACGATTGTTATGACTACAATCTTGCGGCTTCACTCATGAGGCGAAACAAATACAGCACGGCGATTGGCCAGAAACAGGTGGAGCGAACAGTGACGAAGGTAAAGCGACTTAAAGTGACTGGACGCTTGCTCGCTTTGGCTCTAGTCCCACTATATGTCTCAGGTACTCGTCAATGCGCCTATGATGGCGCATAGATGGTCGTATCTGTACTTGAGCTTCTTTCCCGTTCCACTGGTTCGGTCTTGCCTTTCACTTAAGTTACCTCATATTGGCAGCAACGCAAAGAAGGTGAGTTGAACCATCGGAATCAACGACCTTTTTGACCTGTCAACCTTTCATCTTTTTCTCCCATCTCTACCTAATCTTACCCTTTCCCTCTCTTAGTATTGACCTTCATCCGTACGGTCTTGATCCTCTTCGAGCTCAGACGTGAGGCTCCCAAGAAAAGCGACCTGCACCGTTCTTTTCTTGCGTCCCACTTACGCCTACTCGACACCAAACCTTCCAATCACCTATACTCTGCCTGGTTACGACTTTCTCCGGGTTCATTTACCACGTTCCTTCCGTTCTTGACCCATCTGATAAATTCATTTGGCTACATTTTGCATTTGCAAGAGACGGCGTCTTTATTTGAAAGGTTCGATTGCCCCGAGTTGACTTTTGCTAACCTGCAGCTTCATTTCGATTTTGATCGTTTAGCGGGCGATCTGGATCATCGTCTGCATCCTTTACATGTCGAGTCAACACGAGTCACATATTCGACCGTAATCGGTAATTTATAGAGTCGTTCAACGGTGATACTATCGTTGGACGTGTGAGCGGCGGTTATATTCGAGCTTTTATCTGACTCCGCTCTAATCCGCCGCCATGGGTAAAATAAAGAAAGCAGCGGGGCCAAAGCATGAGGCAACTCTGGTATGTGAAGATGGTGACTAGCCCTTGGTTTTTGACTTGCTGACTCTTGAATGCAGTCTCCGGCCTTGTCACAGTTTGTGAACACGTCGACAAAAGTTCCCTTGTGCAAGCTCCCTTCTCAGCTCGCAACTTTCCCTCGACAGTGGCCCTTTCCCCGAGGTGATCTGTACCACTGGATTTCCCTCTTAAACCGCTTCGATCGAATTCTTGAACTCTTCACCCAGGAATATGCTCTTCGCGCTGGACCGCAAACTCAACCATTTTCACGTCGGCTGCTCCTCCGAGGAGACGCTACCGAAGAGGACGAATCGAAGGTGGAGGGCACCAATGATGAGGAGCTGGACAAGTTGGGCTTTGGTGTTGAGGGAGATAGGGAGTTGATTGAATCGTTGCTTGTGTTTTCCAGAATATTACTGGAAAATTGTGGCAATCGAAGCTTGTACGCAAGCAGCGAGTACCTGAATGATCTTCTCAACACTACTTCGCTATCACTCCTCTCCTGTACTTTACGCTTGACTGTACGATTGGCACAGCGCTATCATGCCTCGCGCCAGCGAACGGTCTCCTCAGCTCAGCACCTCAACCAGGCTCTCCTCGCGAGCCACTACAATATTGACTTGGACCGAGTGCACAAACTGGCTCTTCCCTTTGTCAAATCTCTCCCACCGCCACCCGCCGGCCTTTCCTCCAGCCCTTCGATCACTCCCTCAAAGGGAAAAGAAAAGACTAATTCCACACCTTCGGTGCGATCAACTGCTGTCGGCCCTCTTCATGCCACAGACCTGACCGCACTCGCGCGAGCGGACAGTGGTCGCTCTTCTGCCTCCACGACCCCAGAGGCTCGTCTGGCACGATCCTCGAGCTACCGTGGACAGCCATGGGAAGAGTGGGGAGGCGTGTGGCTTTCCTATTATCCCAGTCCGATTGCCGCAGAGGACACGCAGAAGAACCCTACCACCCCCGGCCCCGCGGCTCACCCTAACACGCAAGCCCCTTCGACGCCCACTCCCGTACGACGCACGTCCGGATTGGGTGCCCACAGAACGCCAAAGCAGAATCGACCTACGGGCCCCGATGCAACTCCTTCGACTCCTGCCGAGTCTTCCGGTAGCCGTGCGGAGGAGCACAGACCCGGAGGCGCCAAAGTCCTTGAGATTTCCTCCTCTAGAGTGTCGAACTCGTCTCTGCTCGATATTCTCAAGGATGTTGTGCCCGAGCTTCCCCAGGACGTCCATTACGATCTGCTCACGCGACTTCGGGTGGCACGAGCGTTGATGGGCGGGTTGGAGACGCGACGCGAGATTCTCGCCATTCGCATGCTCGCCATCACCAACTTGGCTTATATCCATCCGGAAAGTGTTTTTCAGCAGAAGATTCTGCAGCAAGATTCCGATGAGCCACGCCGTCTTCAGCTCGCGTATCAACTCGCGGAGCTTATTCACCAGCCCGGCAATGGCGCTTCCGGCGTGCCAAGAGTGCTCCAAACATTTGCCCTGGGTACCTTGGAGGCGCTCACCAAGCACAAGTCCAAGGCACCCGACATTTGCGCCGCATTGAGCGTGAATGTAAATCATGGCGTTCTTCTCTACGTGATTCGCAAGGCAATTGCCGAGCTCGGACAGCCGGACGGCACATCAGACTCTCCAGAAGACGATGAATGGCGGGATGCGCTCTTTTCTCTTCTTGGTGCCCTCCCGACCTCTGCGCCTCGGACCGGAGACGCCCTTGTCTCTGCTGGTCTTCTTCAGATCCTCCTCGAGGCACTCGTGCTTCGGACCACCAAGGCCGAACGCAATCATCCAAAGATTCTAAACTTTCTGGACACATTCGTTTACAGCATCCGTGATGCGTTCCAGGTCTTGGCAAACGCGAAGGGCCTGGACATTATCGCAGACCTATCCTCGTATGAGGTTGACCATGCCCTTCGACGAGCACAAGAAGGGGAAGGGATGCCCGTTTCTTACCGGAATCAACTTTGCGACTACGAGATACCATATGTACAGCAGCAAATTCTTCGGTGGGTGTTCAAATTTATCAACCACATGATGTCCCATAGTGGGGGTAATTTTGATCGATTGCTGCGGAATCTCATTGACTCGCCTCCACTTCTTACCTCATTGCGCACTGTTCTTGGGAATGCCAAGATCTATGGTTCCAGTGTCTGGAGTGGCGCATTGAACATCCTCAACAACTTTATACACAATGAGCCCACAAGCTATGCCGTAATTGCAGAAGCCGGCCTGAGCAAGACGTTCCTTGAAGCCATTACCCAACAAACGATCGACGCCGACAAGCCTAAAGCCGATGATACACAACCCGCCCGGCCTGGCGAGACCCCAAGCGCGCAAGAAGCGGCCACAGCATCTCGAGAGGGCACCGATGAGACCCAGACCGAGGGCCGAACGGATCAATCCACTTCAGGCCCACAGATCAAGCGGAGAGTCAAGGTGATTCAAGCTCGCGATGGCCCTCTTGCCCAAGGAATCATACCTGCGACCGATGCTATTGCCACCATACCCCAAGCGTTTGGGGCCATCTGCTTGAACTCTGCCGGAATGCAACTCTTCCAGGCTTCCGATGCCCTGGACAAGTTTTTTGAAATTTTTGAGAGTCCGGAACACGTCAAGTGCATGGACTCTGAAATTGATCTACCCAGCATCCTCGGTAGCTCTTTCGACGAGCTGGTGCGACACCACCCTGCTCTGAAACCTGCAATCATGACTGAGGTGGTTGTAATGGTTGCGCGCGTCGACTTCTTGTGCCACACTCGAGCGTGGTCTCGCGGCGCTGGCGCCAAGCTGTGGGTGGAGAATGGCAGTGGCCAGCTCGAAGTAGCCGGCGGCCGCAAAGCATTGTTCGGCGATTCGGGCCCCTTCAGCAAGAAAGAAAAGGAAGCCTACGAAATCGCCAAACATATGATGAGCGTTGGCGATCAGAGTAGAGATGTCGAGATGAAGGACCTCGAAGGCTCGTCTGCCGAGGGCCAGTCCGCAACGCTGTCACCTGACGACTCGAAAGCCTTGGAACTGGAAGACCTTTCAGACAAGGAGGAAGGCAAATCAGACCCGACAGTTTCCACTTACATCAATGTCGCAGTCAAATTCCTCAGCGGATTCTTCTCCAATGCCTCGTTGTGCTCCGGCTTCATTGAAATGGGCGGCGTTGAATATGTCCTTGATTTTGCCACTCTCCCCAGCCTTCCATATGACTTCAACAACCAAGCAGCTAGCCAGGAGCTTGCCCGAGTTATCCATATGCTGGTAGAGCAAAAACCTCACCTGGTTCTTCCGTCTCTCATCAAACGAACGCAAAAGGCTGTGGAGAAGCTGGAGTCGTTCATGGATCACCAGGATCCATTTTCATTCTTCGGCTCTCTGACAAGCAAGGAAGGAAGCTTCAAAGTCGAACAGGGCAAGGAACACGGAAATCCGCTCGTCGAAAATGCCACTCGAAACGCTAAATCCCTTGTTGCAATTCATACGCTTACCAATATCCTCTATGAAGCATTTTCTCCGCCAATGTTCAACCACCGCTCCAGCAATACCGTCTTTAGCCAGGCCAATCTCGTGGACATGTACTGCGAGCTTGTTCACAGTCTGGGAAGGCTTCATCGTGCTTGTGTTCGCGAGGAGATTTTGTTACAGAAGAGTATTCCCGAATCATGGAAGGAGGCTACGAAGGTCAAAGGATTTGGTATGGGAAATGAAGATGCGGACGATGTCCTAGGTTTTGTATCCGAGGATGTACCGCAAAACTCAACAAATAATGGCAATGCTGCCTCTGCCGATTCTAATTCAACAGGGGATAGGCCTGCGAGCGCCTCTGGTCAACCAGAGGGGCCGGAAAAGGACAAGAAGCTAGAGCTTGAGCAAGACCAGAAGACTGCGCCGTTCAAGAATGTTCAGACACTTCGATATCTCCTCAGTCAGATCCCTTCGTCGATTACGCCTTTCTTCCAGAGCCTTGGCAAATCCCTGATCACAAAACGCGGCCTCGATGCCTACCCGAAACAGAATGCTTCATTGGTTGCAGATGCTCTCGCAGCAACCTCATTGGCGCAGCTCAAATTTCCTGCCTTAGACAAGGTTCCCTCTCTTCAGGATCGTTATTCATATTGGATCGTTATCCTATCGTCCATTAGTCAGTTCATGATTGAAGGTAAGCGACCCCTTTGAATATCGAAGGATAGAACAAGTGGCTAACAACGGTAATTCTTAGGTGGCGTTGAACGAGCTCAACCACAGTGCCTGACTCTTGTCTTGCAGTCTTTCAAAACCCAAGGGGGCCTGGAAGCACTGAACGAGATCTTGGATGTCTTCTTCGCGGAGCTTAAGGCGCTTGTTCCTACGGCGGAAAAGTCGGCTCTTGACAAAGATGCATCCGCCCGACTTGCCGCTGCATATGGAGGAGTGAAGATCATCCTCTCCTTCTATTCTCAAATAATAACTTCCAAATATATCATCGAAGCAAGCCAGACAATCGCAATCTCTTCTAGAGAAAGAGACAAGGACAAACCGGACTACTTTTCTCCCGGCCAATTCCTGGTCGAGCTTCGCATGGGTGTGCTACCCAGTGTTATTGCCATGTGGCAGTCCGATTTTGTCGATAAATCCTCCAGCTCCATTATCAAAAGCCTAATCGATATTCTCCGAATCGTTCTTGAAGGCGAGAATGAGCAAGGCGCATATAAGAGATCGGATAGAATCCCTCCGCGAACGAAGACAGCTCTCAAGTCCTGGAAAGTCAATACTGATAATGTTGGCAAGCTGACTGAAAAGGGGTTTGAGGAAAGCTTGGTTCAAGAGGCGTTGTTCAGATGTAATAACAACCTGTCCATGGCACAGGAATATTGCGTCTCTCAACAGAGTCACTTCCGTGTATCGAGGAACCCGATACCCGAGAACGCCGATCAAGAACGGCAACAATCGCAGCAGCAGACTCTGCCCGTCCCTACGCAAGAGTCTGGATCCAGGTTGCAAGGTCAGCAAGATGATACGCAAGCCACAATGGCACCTCCCGTTGGACCGGACGGCCACTCTGTTCTTGTCGAAAACCCCCAGATAGAAATTGACAGCGCCGGCGGTTCTTCGTCAAGGTCCCGTAGCGCCGCGCCGCCACCTGCACCGGGCATCCCTCTTGACGATGACAGTCTGGAGGAGCATGGCTCGCTCGCAATGAGCATTGACAATATTCTCGGACTCGGCGGTGCCCTGGGCATCCCTCTAAGTCGAGACAGCGACGCTGGTCATGGACCATCAGCCAATGCGCCAGAACCTCCAAGTCAAGTTCAGGGAACTGAAGCCGGAAAGCTTCCCGACGTTGTCACAATCGATGATCTCGACGAGAAGCGCGTAGCAATCAGATCGAATTTGATAGACCGATGTCTGGATGTTTTAAACAGGCATGACGACATTACGTTCGATTTGGCGGACCTGATCACCGCAGCAGCAGCAAAGGCTAACAATGTGGCTACCATGCGCGGGGAAATTGGAGAGATCCTTGTCCAGTCTCTTATTTCTCTCCAGTCAGAGGAGGACTATCGTCCGGCCGGAAAGAAGATCGCAGCATATGCTCATTTACTCGCTCTAGTCATCCAGGATAGAGAGTTCTATGACGCTACGCTTGACGAGCTCAAAGAGAATTTTTCGACCCTTATGGACTTCATAAAAGTCACTCCAGAGCAGACGGGAGCGCAGTCTCCATGGATAGGAAATATTTTGCTCATTCTTGAGAAGCTTCTTTCAGAAGATGTCCAGCCGCGTCAAATTAAGTGGACTCCTCCAAGTGCTGACGCTCCGAGAGCACCAAGTCCCGTTGCTGAGCTGGATGAACCAATGGTTCAAGCCAATGACAAGGAGCGACTTTTCGAAGCGTTGATCGAAATTCTACCTCGGATTGGCAAGGAGGAGTCTCTTGCGCTCTCGGTCGTCCGTGTCCTTGTCATTCTTACCAGAAATCACAATCTTGCAAGTAGACTCGGCAATAAGCGCAATATGCAACGCCTTTTCGTCATGATCAAGCAGCTTGCAGGGAATACTAGCGACAAATTGCAGAGCGCTTTTTTCTTGATCCTTCGGCACGTTATTGAGGACGATGAAACGATCAAGCAGATTATGCGCAGCGAAATCCAGGCAATGTTTCACACGCGCCAGCAACGGCAGACGGATACAACAACCTATACCCGACAAATGTATCATCTCGTTGTCCGCTCACCGGAGCTTTTCGTTGAGGTTACCAATGAGAAATTAAAACTTCTGCGCTTTGATTCAGGTCAGAGACCGCAGGTGCTGGTCCTCAAGAAGGATGAGAATGGATCCGGGGACGGCGAAGCTTCCAGTAAACCGAAGCAGGACAACACAGAGCAACGTGAAACCGAGATCTCTGAAGCCTCTGACAAGCAAAAGCCTTCAGAAGTAAAAGCGCCAGTTGTGGAGCATCCTGATGGCGTCATTCATTATCTGCTATGTGAACTACTCTCCTATAAAGATGTGGATGATAAGGAAGCGGCCTCCTCTCAAGAGAGTGCAAACAAGGACGCATCCCGCTCTGGTCAACCGGATGTCGAGATGACAGTTAGTGATTCTCCTTCGCCAACGCCGCCTCCAAGTTCATCTCAGCAACAAGGAGAGGTTCCTAGGAGCGAGAAGCCAGAGTTCAAGGCGGACCAGCACCCAATTTACATTTATCGCTGCTTCATCTTGCAGTGCCTCACGGAACTCCTGTCTTGTTACAACCGTACCAAAGTTGAGTTCATCAATTTCTCTCGAAAGACAGATCCCCAGGCTGCCACTCCTTCTAAGCCGCGCTCTGGCGTTCTCAATTACTTGCTCAACGCCGTGATTCCCGTGGGCACACTCAATCACACGGAGGACATTGCTTTCAGGAAGAAGCAGGCAACCTCTAGTTGGGCCATCTCTGCAATTGTTGCTCTTTGCTTCAAGACTGGCGAGCGGGAATTCTACAAGGGACGGGATATTTCGGATGGAGAGGAAGAGCCCGATCTTCTTTTTGTCCGGAAGTTTGTGCTTGAGCACGCCCTCAAAGCCTACAAGGACGCCTGTGCTTCTAACGAAGCTCTCGACGTCAAATATACACGTTTGATGAATCTCTCAGATCTTTTCAATCGCATGTTGACCGGGCGTCCAAATTCTGGAAGCAACACTGTTGGCACTGATCTCCTTATTGCGTCGCAGAAGCAATTGGCGCGAATTATGTTTGAGAAGAACTTTATTGCTGTCTTGACGAGCTCTATCGCTGATGTCGACCTGAATTTCCCCAACTCTAAGCGCGCCGTCAAGTACATCCTTCGACCGCTGAAACTTCTCACACAAACTGCGATCGACCTTAGCGTTACATCTAGCCTATCTACGACTCCTGGACAGACCGATGACGACGAGATCTCGACTGCAACATCCGTGTCTGACAATGAAGAGGGCCGCGAAGAGACGCCGGATCTTTTCCGGAACTCCACACTAGGAATGCTTGAGCCAGGACGAGAAGAAGAGTCGAGCTCGGAAGGTTCCCAAGGTTGGTCATCGTCTAAAAATACTAGTCGAGATGTTGAAGCTAATATTGCACTTAGATGACGAGGATATGTATGAAGATGAATATGACGACGAGATGGAATATGATGAAGAAATGCCTGACGACGATGAAGATGTCGTCAGCGATGAAGACGAAGATATTGAGGGTATGGGGCAAATGGAAGGCCTTCCAGGAGATGTAGGAATGGACGTTGAAGTCGTTATCGACGACGATGAAGAGGGTGATGACGACGAAAGTGATGAAGACGAGGAGGGATCCGAAGACATGGATGAAGGCGAAGATCTTGAGGTTGTTGATGACATGGGCGAGGAAATTGATGAGGATGAAAGCCTCGATGAGGGAGATGATGACGAGTGGCAGAGCGAAGACGAAGAAGATGATTACGACGATGAAGAGCCTCCGATTGGTATGCATGGTGACGAGCATGATCTCCACAACGGGCCGATAGGGCATATTGTCCGCGCCCTTGAAGATGACGGCGATCCTACAGCGTTGGAACATCTGGATGGGGACCCGCTTGACATGAACATCGACCCAGACCGATATATGGAGGACGATCTGGGTGAAGATGAAGATGACGAGGAGGATGAGGAAGATATTGATGATGAGGATATGGTTTATGAGCCAGACTTTGACGATGAAGATGTCGGCTTCTCGAACATGCCGTGGGGCTGGGAGGCAGATGAGCCTGGTTTGTTGACCCGTGGCCATCATCACCGCCACCATCACCACAGAGCTCTGAGCCCGTGGTCTATCTTCCCTTCAGGCGGACCAGGTGATCGAGGAATGCTCATCCCCACCTATCGCTCTCACCGCCCTGCTGGAGTTCGCGGAGCGGATGATGGAACCAACCCTCTTCTTCAGCGTGTGGGTGATACAGGAGCTGGAGCCGGCGCCGGACGCCCAAGTCGCCCGGAACCAATGAGTGACTGGGTGCATGCGATCGATCCTGTTCACCCTAGTCGAGGCATCTTTACTTCTGAGAGTCCCGTCTCGTTGATCAACAATCTTATGACTGCGCTTGGCCAGGCGGGCGGCCCGGGTCTCGGCGCACTACAATCTCATGGCGGTGCGCTTCATTTCCATATCGCCGGTGGACCAAATGGTGCGCTTCCCCGAGACCTCCAATCTATGCTAGGTCTCAGGCGGCCGCAACCTGAGACTTCTCGACCCTCTCGTGATGATCCGGCACAGGCTGTAACATTCATGCCAACAGTTACTACAGTCAGATGGCAAGAGGAAGCACGTCTTCTTTTCGGTGCTAGCTATATTGAAAAGGCTCAGCGGATCATCAATTCTCTTCTCCGGGTCATGGTTCCACCTGCCATCGAAGAAGAAAAGATCCGTAAGGAAAAGGCACTGGAAGAAGCGCGTAAGCTTAAGGAACGGGAAGAAAAGAAGGCTGAAGAAGAACGAATCGCAAAGGAAAAGGCCGAGCAGGAAGAGAAGGAGAAACGCGAAAAAGAAGAACGGGAAGCAGCCGAAGCCGCGGCTCTCGCTCGAGCTAGTGGACAGGCTGAGGAGGCTTCCGCTCCTACCGCGGAGCAGACCAATGACAGCCATGCTATGGAAGGGGTTGAGCCCACTCAAGCTGAAACAGCAGCTATCGAAGAGGCAGGTGTGCCTGCTCCGCGGATTCACACAACGATTCGCGGCCAAGAAGTCGACATCACTGATATGCATATTGATCCCGAGTATCTCGAAGCGCTACCAGAAGATATTCGTGAAGAAGTCATCATGCACCAGCTGGCAGAACAACGGTCGCAAGCTGCAGCAGCAGGTGAAGAGCCAACTGATATCAGCCGAGAGTTTTTGGATGCTTTGCCGGCCGACATCAGAGAGGAACTCCTGCAACAAGAAGCGCAGGATCGTCGCCGCCGCGAACGCGAAGAGGCTCGACGGCGGGCTGCTGCCAATGGTGGAGCTGTCGCGAGAGCGGAAGATATGGACCCCGCTAGTTTCCTAGCTTCATTAGATCCTAACCTCCGGCAAGCCGTGTTGATGGACCAAGATGATGAAGTTCTTGCTCAATTACCGGAAGCCATCGCTGCTGAGGCCCGAGCTTTGGGTGGTGACCGTCGTCTGCATCAGTTCATGGACATGCCTCGCATCAACCGCGCTCATGTTCTTGATAGTGGCGACAACGCAGCAGATGAAGCCAATCGGAAGCAGCAGCGAAAACAAGTTGTACAAATGTTGGACAAGTCTGGCGTTGCTACGCTTCTGCGCCTGATGTTCATCCCTCTCCAAGGCAGCGCTCGGCACACACTCAACGGAATTTTGCAGAACGTCTGTGAGAACCGACAGAATCGAGCAGAAGTCATTAGTATGATTCTGCATATTCTGCAGGATGGCAGTGTCGATATATCCGCTGTCGAGAGAAGCTTTGCTCATCTGTCCATTCGTGCAAAGAATGCGTCATCGCAGAAGACGCCGCAGCCGCTCAAGCGAACTTTGACGGGCCAACAGTTTGCAGGCCATAATTCCGAGATGTCGCCTTTGATGGTTGTACAGCAATGTCTAAATTCCCTTGTGTTCCTTACACAGTATAACCCACATGTTCCTTCCTTCTTCTTGACTGAACACGATGGCTCCTCCAGTGCAAAGAACCGCCAAAACAAGAAGGGCAAAGCCAAGGAGGGCAAAGCTAGCAAATTCGCTCTGAACGCTTTGCTCGGCCTATTAGATAGAAAGATGATCATGGAAAACGCAACAGTCATGGAACATCTTTCGAGCCTTCTCAATAGCATTACACATCCCCTCGTCATGCTCTTGAAGAAAGATCAAAAGGATAAGCCTGAGGAAGCTGCAGAGGAAACGCAAGGCGAGGAAAACCCTGAACCGACTGCGGACACCTCAGTTGAGAATCAGGCTGTCGTTCGGGAAGAGGGGAACGTGGTGCCTGAATCTACATCAGCCCCTGAAGAGTCCAATGCGCCAACCGAAGCCGCTCCTGGAGCGACCTCTTTGCCCGATGACAAGGCCGTTAAAGATGAAGGTACAAAGCCTAAGAAGCCTCGCACACTGACACCTCCCGCAGTGCCCGAGGGCAATTTGCGCCTCGTGGTGAACATTCTGTCTGCGCGTGAGTGCAGTGCGAAGACGTTCAGAGAAACCCTTTCTACGATCAACAACCTTTCTGCCCTGCCAGAGGCTAGAGATATCTTCGGAAGGGAGCTTATCGCACAAGCTCAGGGTCTTGGGCATTCAATTTTGAAAGATCTGGACGATCTCGTTCCCCACATTCAACAAGCCGAGACTGGCACTGAGGTTCAAGGCATGGCGCTGGCCAAATTTTCTCCTGCAAGTTCCGATCAAGCTAAGCTCCTACGTGTTTTGACCGCCCTCGATTATCTCTTTGACCCGAAGCGGACTGATACTAAGGAGAAGTCAGACAAGGAGATTGAAGTAGAAGCAAGCGAGGCCAAGGCTGACATTCTCACTGCTTTGTACGAGAATCCAACATTTGGCTTGCTCTGGAATAAGCTCAGCGACTGTTTGATTGCAATTCGACAAAGAGATAATTTGCTCAACGTTGCAACCATACTGTTGCCCCTGGTTGAGGCGCTCATGGTGGTCTGCAAGAATACTACCCTCAAGGATGTTCCACTGGCTAGAACAGAACAGAAGGAGTTCGGTTTCTCAAGCCCAGAACCCGAGTCTCCGATGGAGCAGCTATTCTTCAACTTTACCGAAGAACACCGGAAGATACTTAATGACCTCGTTCGCCACAATCCGAAACTGATGAGCGGAACTTTCTCCTTACTGGTCAAGAATCCGAAGGTGCTGGAATTCGACAACAAACGCAACTACTTCACAAGGCGCCTCCACTCTCGAGGCGCCGAACGGCATGCTCAGCCACCACTCCAACTTCAGGTCCGCCGAGACCAAGTCTTCCTCGATTCTTTCAAGTCACTTTATTTCAAAACTGGCGAGGAAATGAAATACGGCAAGCTCAACATTCGATTCCATCGAGAGGAAGGTGTTGACGCCGGAGGTGTTACTCGCGAATGGTTCCAGGTCTTGTCAAGACAAATGTTCAACCCTGATTATGCTCTATTCACGCCAGTGGCAGCGGATCGGACAACGTTCCATCCCAACCGTTTGAGTTCTGTCAACCAGGAACATCTTATGTTCTTCAAATTCATTGGCAGAATCATTGGCAAGGCATTGTACGAGGGTAGAGTCCTTGACTGCCATTTCAGTCGTGCAGTCTATAAGCGCATCCTCGGCAAGCCTGTCTCGATCAAGGACATGGAGACGCTTGACCTAGATTACTACAAGTCATTAGTCTGGATGCTGGAAAATGATATTACGGACATTATTACCGAAACATTTTCGGTAGAGACTGATGCATTTGGAGAATCTCAGACTATCGACTTGATCGAAAACGGCAGAAACATTCCGGTCACTGAAGAGAACAAGCACGAATACGTTCGTCTTGTAGTAGAGTATCGTATGACTGGTTCTGTGCGTGAGCAACTCGAGCATTTCTTGAAAGGTAAGACCAACTGGCAAGATATGAAAATTTTAAAAATGCACACTAACATCTGGATAGGTTTCCATGACATTGTCCCAGCGGAATTAATTTCCATCTTCAATGAACAGGAGCTGGAGTTGCTCATTTCTGGATTACCTGACATTGATGTTGACGACTGGAAGAACAACACCGAATACCACAACTATTCAGCTTCTTCACCACAGATCCAGTGGTTCTGGCGTGCCGTGCGCTCCTTTGACAAGGAAGAGCGCGCCAAGTTGCTGCAATTCGTTACTGGAACAAGCAAAGTGCCCCTCAACGGATTCAAGGAGCTTGAAGGCATGAATGGCTTCAGTCGGTTCAACATCCACCGTGATTATGGCAGCAAAGACCGGCTGCCGAGCTCTCACACGTGCTTCAATCGTAAGTCTAGTTGGAGCCTTTATTTTTTGTGGAAAACAGCCACTAACAATTGTTTACTAGAACTCGATCTCCCCGAGTATGAAAGCTACGAGGCTCTTCGCAAACAACTTTACAAGGCAATGACTGTCGGAAGCTCTTACTTTGGCTTCGCTTAAATGTTTCATGGGTTTTGAAGTTGGGTCACAATATCCAAATTGCATATTCCAATCGCATTGTTCATGCGGCCATGGGGCGTGGTGTTTGTTTAATACGCATTTCTCCGGCGCTAGACATTCTATGCTTCTAGTTCATCACTTCATCATCGTTGTTCTCCTTTGCCTGGGCCCATGGTTGCTCATCGCTCATGCAACTTTGCCTCGGTTCTCAATTTTCTTTTTATTACCTTTTTTTTTAGGTTTCGGCCTTTGATCTTTCATGGTTTATTGTTGTTTTTTCCTTTTGCCGGCTCCAAGATGTCTACTCTACTCATGTCAAGGATTACGGGATGAGCTCCAAGACGAAGTGCAGGTCGTCTTTGCTCTTCCTTTTTTGGCACTCGATGTGTAGAGGAGCGTTTCTTTTTTGTACGTTTAGTTTTAGCATCAAAATTACATACATTAGCTAGTTGAATGAACCAAGAAATGCCTTGGATCTTTGTACAATGTGTAGGTGAAGCCGTTGATGATTTGAAACATGGTTGGGTTGGTAGGCCATTTCTTGCCTACCGTCCTATGTGAAACTTAGTCATCAATTACGTCAGCAATTTGCAGCCTTGAGATTTCGATTGCGTGGAAGATCTTTTAGATGGTTTTTTTACCATGTATATAGGTCATACTATGGCAAATACATAATGAATTCATCCTCTCATATCAGGATTATATATCATGCTTCCCAAAGTCCTT
The DNA here is from genome assembly GCF_001619985.1 of Xylona heveae TC161. Taxonomy (NCBI): domain Eukaryota; kingdom Fungi; phylum Ascomycota; class Xylonomycetes; order Xylonales; family Xylonaceae; genus Xylona; species Xylona heveae. The sequence continues at coordinate 41,458 of NW_017264203.1, read as the reverse complement.
TTTTTTCTGTGGTGTTGAGTGAATAAGGTTTGCTGGGCATACTACGTAGTGTTTTCTTGCTAGCTGGGTCGGTTGCGCCGTTGTCCCTCTCCGGGCTCTCGCTTGTGAAATATCCTTCTAGGATTGTGAGAAATAATTATCTGAAAGACGAGGGTCTTTGAACTTATCACCTGCATGCGATAACACATACTTTGAAGCACCGTCACCAGTCTCTTTCCCTCTCTGACCAGAGATATTCTGCTTCGGCACCTTGTCTCAAGGTTGAATTCCTGCTTTCCGACGATTTCCCGCGTCCTCGAATTCTCGATCATTGCACAATGGCTACCAACTCTATCAAGCTATTGACTGGCAACAGCCACCCCGTGTTGGCTAAATTGGTCGCCGATAGGTACGCCTAAATCTATATTACATTTTTATCTTCTAGCTATGGTCATGATCTTATATTGGTTCTCTGTGTTTGGGAGTCCGGTTTCTCTCTATGCTTCAAATGTGACGGAAGACCGGGGACTTTACACGAAGGCCCTACAGTCCTGCAGACCTTGTACAAGACCCAATGTGAATACAAAAAGGTTGCTGACATATTATATGAATATGAAACAGGCTGGGAATCGAGTTGACCAAGATTATGGTCCTGCAGTATTCGAACCAAGAGACCTCCGTCACGATTGGAGAGTCTGTCAGAGACGAAGATGGTATGACCTGAACCAGACTTTTTCTCTCCTACATTTTTCAGCGAGATTTGTGTCAAGGAGGAGGCAAAATTTCATATCGAAGCTTGATGAAGGGAAATAGAGGGACAGCCGGGCATATAAGGACATTCCTGCAACGTCATTTTTTGCAGGCATGACGTAGGGCCGGACGAAGGAATAGTGCAAGGGACCGTTTGGGTGTTAAGTGGGAGAAGAAAGAGACATGGGATTTTGATTTCTTCCAAGGACTTTTGGGGACCAATTTGCTGACTGGATTCTTCTGCTATCTAGTCTTCATTTTGCAGTCCACGGCCCCCGGCGACATCAATGACGGCCTGATGGAGCTTCTTATTATGATCAATGCCTGCAAAACTGCTTCCGCGCGCCGCATTACCGCCGTTATCCCCAACTTCCCCTACGCTCGACAAGACAAGAAGGACAAGTCTCGCGCCCCCATCACCGCCAGACTCATGGCAAACATGCTGCAGACCGCTGGTTGCAACCATGTCATCACCATGGACTTGCACGCTAGTCAGATTCAGGGCTTCTTCAATGTTCCCGTTGACAACCTCTATGCTGAGCCCAGTACGCTCCGATGGATCCGCGAACATCTCGAGGTCGAGTCTTGCGTGATTGTTAGCCCTGACGCCGGCGGCGCTAAGCGGTGAGTCCTATCCTCCTGTGTTCTTCGATGTCGCTTTCTCCTTTAAAGAGGCCTTGATCGCTGCTTTGCCAAAGGAAGTGCAGCTGACGTTGTACCGTTTTTCTAGAGCCACCTCTATCGCTGATCGTCTGGACCTTGGTTTCGCCTTGATCCACAAAGAGCGTGCCCGTCCCAACGAAGTCTCCCGCATGGTCCTCGTCGGTGATGTCACAGACCGCATTGCCATCATTGTCGACGACATGGCAGACACTTGCGGCACTCTCTGCAAGGCCGCCGATACTTGCATGCAGCACGGCGCCCGCGAAGCTATTGCCATTGTCACCCACGGCATTCTCAGCGGCAAGGCTATCGAGAACCTCAACAACAGCCGCCTCTCTCGTGTCGTGGTTACCAACACTGTCCCCCACGAGGACAAGAAGGAGCTCTGCCCTCGCATTGAGACTATTGATATTAGCCCTACGGTAGGCGCTCATGCCCTCCCTTGATTCTCATTCTTGATCTTCTTTACTGACTCGTGATTCTAGCTCGCCGAAGCTTGCCGACGAACTCACAATGGCGAGAGTGTGTCCTTCCTGTTCAGCCACGCTCCATCTGCTTAAATTATTTCCTCTTAAAAATCTGTTTGTTTTTCCCTTTTGAGCATTTTATCTCTCCCCATTTCTTTTCCTTTCGAGGTATAAAATAGGGGACCCGACGAAGATAAGGATGACGGAAGGTGACCGAGCGAGCATGACCATGATCATCGAGTAGAGGACTCGGCAAAGCCATGGATGCTGGTTTTCGGAGGCAGGACCACCCGTAAACTACTTTTCACTTTTAGGCTTTGCTCTAGTCTCTTATACCTCGTGGTCATCAATGGTCCCAGTTGTATTTCAAATATTGGGTCTAGGAGTTTTCTTCTTTCTTTTTCTTCTCAAGCACTTTTTTTTTTCCCCTCTTTTTTTCTTCCTAATGACCGGTGGGAGTTTTGAACATTTTTCTCCTTTTAAATATCGACAGTCATGTATTTATCTCACATTTCATTAAATTATGCGAAATCGATGCGTATGCATAAACATGAACATGTTACATTATTACGTCTTGAAAGAGCGGGATGAGTGCCCTTTGGTTTCAGTGTACCACCCCAATTAGTTATCCCTTCTCGCCCTCATCCAAAACCAGATGTGCCTTTGAGCTGTACGCATGTCGGTGTTGCTTGGTTTTATATCAAGATGAAGGATGTGATTGCTTGGGGTGCTTTATATCAAGGCCTGAGACCCGAGGTCCTACCGTGCTTGTCATGGCATGTCATGTCATGGCCTGTCATGTATCCGAACCTTCAGCCGCGTTAGGTAGTTCGGATACGAGTAAGTACATGAGGTTATCGGCCTTGGAGTTGGTGTTGATCTCTAAATATTTCTCTACATTGTACAGAGTACCTCTGTACAGAGTAGTAGTATTGATATATTGGGTTGCAAATTCGAGGATTGAAGTAAGCTCAGTTACATGTTGGATTTGGCAGTTTTGGATAGCGTATTCAAGATGGGCTGGTAAAACCACTTCCGGGACGAGTCCAAAAGGTGATACTTGTTAAAGTGTGGCGTTGTCAGGCATAACCAAACGACTGAATAGTTTACGAAAATGTTGCGTGTATTTGACATGTGAAGACAGAAAGGAATTGGCGGGATTTGATCCTGTTTATGGTCGGGCGGGCGAGATGTGGAACTGGGCGATGATATGGGAGGAGAGAAATCCATCAGAGTTGTGAGACACCATTCACGGGTGAAAGCGGAAAACAATGAATGGGTCGCACATGGACAAATGGGCAGCAGAGCAAACCTGACACTGGGACGGAAAATGGAAATCAAGAAAACGAAGTTGGACACTTTTATTTGGGTTCGGTACAGACATGGGCCGTCCGTCCACATTTCCAGTTGTTGTCGCCACTTCTGAGAAATTGTTTGTCGAGTTCGTTAAATGGTTCTCTCTTTTGTAAACCCAACAAAATGTATTCCCACTAGAAGAAAGAGTACAACAAATTTCACCCTCTCCCGTTGAAACTGCATTTCCGTGTAGATTATTTCTACCCTGTAAAAGCGGAAGCCAGATGTTCCAGCCAAACTCCGGCGACACATAGCCTTTACAAAGAGATTGAAAATCTAAATCGCTTCCCAGATGCAAAGGATCATCCCCAGATTACCGCCATCACATTTACTTCCGCAGGGAAGAGGCTCTCCGCTTGCGCTGCTCGTCCTTCTTGGCCTTCTCCTCGTGGACACGCTTGGCGAGGAGCTGAGCGTACTCGTTCTAAAAAGAGTATGTTAGCAGATGTTTTGAATCATGACTGTTCGGTGATTGATTTCGATTATCAAGGTTCCGAGATTGGAGCCTGGGAAAAATAGGACAAGTGAATGAGGCGGGGAAAACGTACGGCAGCATCCTTGGCGGCCTCGGCCCGACGGCGCTTGAGGGAAATGTGGTGACGCTTGTGCTGGAGGCGCTGGGGAGTGACCAGACGCTGGATACGGGGGGCCTTGGTGTAAGGCTTGGCGCCCTCCTTCTTGGGCTGGACCTCACGGCGGATGACGAACTTGCGGACCTATAATTCCAAACCATATCAGCCATTTGTTCCGCCAATTGTTGTAACCCAGTTGTCCTCGTTCATGCGAAAAAAGCTTTTCGTCTCCTCCTCTTGTAGTATTTTCGCCAATTGCTTCTTCTTCTTTATCGCGGAACAGGGATAAAAACGTACATCATCCTGCTTGGTGAGACCGAAGAATCGTCGGATCTTGGTAGCACGCTTGGGACCAAGACGCTTGGGGTGAACGACGTCGGTCAAGCCGGGGATCTCGCTGTCGCCCTGCTTGACAATGGCAAGGGCAAGGACAGAGAGGTCCATGCCGACGATGCAGCCGCGGACACTCTTTCTCTTGCGCTCACCAGTACGGCGGGGACGGTAGCAAGAGTGGCCCTCGGCGAGGAGAAGGCGGACACGGGTGGGGTGCATGACACCCTGCTTCATAGGGAAACCCTGCTTGTCGTTGCCGCCGGTGATCTTGAAGACGTAGCCCTTGAACTCGTCGCCAACGCTGTCGCCGGGGACCTCCTGGCCCATTCGTCGTTCCATGAAAACGCGGAGCTTGCGCTCATCGTCCACCTCAATCAGCTTCTGCGACCCGTTCGCCGGGTAGGAGATGTTCAACTTCATCTTGGCCGCGGGGGTTGAGGCGTGCTCAAGATCGGAGCTGAGAGAGGGTTAGTTGTCGTCGTGCGTTTGGTGATCGTGAGACCTTTCGAACGGAGTCCCCTTCAACAATGTTGTGTAGCCCCGTCGAATTTCGCTGGTGCGGCCTCGCTTAGCGACCGAGTTTAGGGTTGCTGCCCCACTCTTTCAGCACTTGTACCTTCAAAACCCTGGGAAAGAATTGCTTCAGAAAATAACTATGATATGGCTAGGGTGATATCTGCGTACGATTCATTTATGATATTCAATCTTATGATTTATCACTCCAATCTGCTACCTTTCATTCATTTCAACTTGTGTGATTTTCGTCTTTCGCATGTTGTCCCAGTTATAGGCTTACTGGATCTGGTATGCGAGCCGAGTTAGCGTCCCATGTCCGGGGAAAGTCCGTGTGCCTATCATATCAATATCAATTGTCGCTGTCAGGCAGGGTCTATAATATCATAATGGCAAAATTATTGCATGAATGTTCTCCTTCCAAAATTTTTTTTAACTCAATTTCACAGGCTCGGTAGATCGATCTCTTAATATATGTTGGTATACTGGCCACTCTTCAATTCATGGTAGGGAAACTACCAAAGTCAATGTCCTCCATTACAGTCCGATGTTCTCGATATCTACTATGCTCTGCGATTGAATTGATTCACATCACCGGGGTTCCGAATAGATATCTTGATGGAGACTGAAGAGATAGACTTTGCCAGCCATGGCCGAAGGAAATTCACTTGTGAACTTTTATAAAATCAGCCGCCAGAAGTCAAAAGACACTGGTCAAAAGATGCTTAAATTAGGAACCAAAACCGCTTGGCCAAACGCCGCCAATTCAGAAACAACAATTCGTCGACACAAAGAAATGAAAGATTGAAAAGACTTTGATAATTCCCAACGGGTAAACATCAAATGTCGTTGTAACCAATTATGGTCCTGGCCAGGTTACCTTCAGCCACTGCCCAAGCCCATGCTCGACCGGCTTCGCCACCCATCAACGAATAAGGACTGTCACTGCTTGTCATAATTCCTGATGATTGGTGCCTGCCTATAGCCTCTTCCGTGGTAAAGGTCATGAAATGGTCAAGTTGGCGCCCCTCCAATGCCATGGCATTGCCGGAGATACCATGACATAGGCATGGCTCTTTGACCAGCAGCCCGCGAGCCCAGATACATTCCCGACCTCTTTGAATGGCAGTTTCGATACGTGGCCTGAGCTCGGGAAAATACTTCATGATAGAAAGAAGAGAAACAATCACACCAGGTGCTCCGTGACAGAATTGAACCAACCTATCCTTCCCGGCCGTTTCTGCAATCCCGCCATCCGGAAGTGATGATGGCCAGTTGCCATTTTCGAGCTGAAGGTCAAGGACATCCTCTAAATCTTTTTGAACATCCTTGGCAAATGAAGGCACCGTAAGTACAATCTGCGTGATTATTCCAATTGCTCCGTGAGCAGCGCCAAGGTAAGCTTTCTCATGCCAAGTCCATGGCCGGCGCATGCGGATCAGTTTCTCTGCCACAACTTCAGCGGTTGACTGCACATAGTTCTGAACTTTTGCGTCGGAAGGCAAAGACTTCATCGCTAATCTCAAAAGATAGAGGTACCCAGCTAATCCATAAAGCCATTCCGGGCTGCAATCATCATCTTCGACCAGAACCGAAGACTGCTCACAAAGCATTTGCGCGGCTTCCTCATCTTTTGTAGAAGCAATGTATAGAGCCAGAGACAGGAGATAGTCCTGAATGATACCGCATTTTCCAGGTCTTGGAATGGATGATTTAATAACTTGGCTTTGCTCAAAATATTCTTGAAACCAGTGGCTCATAGGCCTACCCTCAACGTCAATCTTTGGATGGGTGATAGACAGACGGAAGAAGAGATAGGCAATAGATAAAGTTCCATGAAATAAGCCCCCTGGCTCTGCCGCTGCCCTGTCAGGCGAGTTTTCCGTGATAATGCGCGCCAGAGAATTGATTAGATGCGGCAGTGGCTCAACCCGGGATAGTGGTTGATCGTTCGAGAAGTACCGAACCATTATGTTAGCAGCTGCATTGATATGACCAACATCTTCATTTGTTATTGTAGATGACGATGAAAACCAATAAATTGATTTTATACAGATTTGCGGAGACTTGTGATACTCTACTATGGCGAAAGTCAGAATGACGTCAAACAAGGTCGCATGAATCAGACCACAACTTGACATCTCGGCAAACATGCATCATTTTAGGAAAATTGTAAATCATGCCATGATTTTTGAAATCTATTGATTTAAAAAAAATAAACAAATAAAAACAAATAAGAAATAAATTTTGATTGAGATTGCTAAATCCGCTCTTTTCAAATTGACTATATTTACAATTGTAAAGGAGATTCCTTTGCCCATATCAGCCTTTTACGCTCCGAAATTTGTACTTTCATGATCAACCATAGTCATACTACAAGCTGAATTTTCGATTGTGGAATAAACATAAGGCAGAATTGTTCAAATGCAGCTCAATTGCCGTGCAATTCGCTTTATCAATGATTACACATGCCTGCCAGTCACAAGTCAAGCAGAGTATCCCCAGGAAACAAAATGGTTTTCGACGGTGACAGATCACTGCACAAAGTGAACATGAACAGGGCACCAATACAGTGCCAGAAGACACCGTGCATATCATCAGTCTCAGACCCCCCAAGGAGACAGAATCCAGAGGGCGAGTGCAGCATGATTCATCGTCGTTCATCCCAACGCCAAACTCCGTGGTTTGGCTGATCAAGAACTCAAGGAAATTCAGAGACCCCGGAAATTGGCTTGTGCGGTCAGATCAAAATCTGAGAGGCAACAACCTTGTGCGACTCAAATGGTAAGAGAATCCGTCCACACCAGAACCAAAAGGGCAAGAGTCACACCATGAACATAATAAAAATAGATGACGTAGCATCAAATCGTGCAAGCATGTGTCAAGCGCTCAGAGAGAGATCGGGCGTATCATGCAGTCAAAAGTCACACAACAGTCGGCATGTCAAGCTTGCGCTCACGCGGTCCCTGGTGGTTTTGGCTGCTCACCTTGGCCCTGACCCTGCTGTTGCATCTGCTGTTGTTGTGCCATGGCAGCATACCACATGGCAACATAATTCTGATAACCACCGTAAGGTGCATAAGGGTCGGAACCATCACCTCCTGTTACGTTTCCAGGGGCCGAGCTTGCAACAGGAGTTGCGGCTTGTGCGGGCATCGCTTGCCCTGGCACAGAGCCATATGGCTGCTGGGCTTGTGAGTATCTATCAGCATATGGGTCGGCCGGACGGCTTGGACGGTTCTTCTGTTGCTATCAAAGCGTCAATATTGGTTGTGACCTAGCCTTTCCCACCTCTCTTGACTTACCACAGTCTCAACTTTCTCCATGATAGCCTTCTTTGCCATCTCAATCGCATCCCTCGTCCCTACGAGCCCAATGTCTCTTTCAATGTCGGTCGGCCCGGACGGCGCTGAAACGTTGATCTTGCAACTCGTAGTACTCTGCATCTCCTTGATGGTTTCCCCACCTGTTGATGAATTAGCTATTTAGTCGCATGACGTTTCCCAGAGAAATTATACCTTTGCCAATAATCATTCCAACCGCTTCTGACGGAACGATGATTGTGTCGTTGACCTTGTCAGCTGCGCCGTAGGGATCGGCGCTTGGAGCATATCCAAAATTGCGGGGAGTTTCCCGCTGAGGGGGACCCGACATCGTCTTGGTATCGCTGTCCACAATTTCCATAATCAGATCCTTGGCTTTCATAGCGGCCTGATGGCTACCAATAAGATTGACAGGGCGCAGTCCGTTCACGCTCTTTGACTCTCCAACAATGTTGACATGGCAACCACTGCGGTCCTGGAGGTCGCGAATTGTCTCACCGCCGCGGCCGATAATCAATCCAACAGTACGATCAGGAACCATGATCTGCATGCTGTCTTCGCCTTCTCTAAGAGCTGGCTGATGAACTCCTGGTCGGGGGCGCACGCTTGTTGCTTTTGGACCACTGCCGTTTTCGTCGATAATGCGGTAAATTTCGGCCTTTGCTTCGGCTCTCGCAGCTCGAGTACCATTTATTCTGCATTGTCGGATAGGACCCATCGCGTCAGGACCGGTAATAAACTGGACTCTAGTACCTGTTTCGCTCTCCACACGGCGCAGATTCTCGCCTTGTCGACCAATGATCAAGCCAACCAATCCAGATTCAATCTGTATGGTTTCGACATTGTCATCGGCGGGCTCTCCTCGGGGTGAACGGTCACCACGACCGCCATAGCTCCGGCTGGGTGGCGGGGAGAAGGTGGCATCGTGACGACCTCGAGGTCCAGGGGAGTATGAGCGGTCTCGGCCATAGTCACGGCCATTTGCGCCTCTCCGGTCGTCTCGGCGTTCGTCGCGGTAAGGGTTATAGTTATCCCGGAAACTCTCTCGGGGCATGCGCGTGGGCGAACGAGATCTGGATCGAGAGCGGCGGTAGGAACGACCGGCCAATCTGGGATCGCTATCACGATTTGTAACTTTCAATTCGATGAGAATGGTCCAATAATAAAAGAATATTGAGCGGACAAGGGTGCATACCTCCACTGCCGCGGCTCGGATCATAGGAAGACAATCCTTTCTCGGCCGCTATTCCTTTAGCTTTCGCGATTGCATCCGCAATGCTAACAGAACCAGAATTGACTGGTCTAATGCTGCTGAGATCAAGGCTACCAGTGTTCGTGGGCTGGGGAAGCGCAAAGCCACCAAAGCCAGCCGGAGGAGTTGATGTCGCAAGGTTGCTAGGGTAAACGGGAGAGAGACCGGCTTGTGGCACGGGTTGCGCAACTTGACTTGGTGTGCCTCCAGGGCGTTGTGCAGCTATTAACGGCTTATAAGTATTTGAAGTAAACATGCGACATCACATTGGATTAAAATAATACCTAGTGCAGCTAGAATCGAAGATATGTTTGCTTGATCCGCCATGTTGCAGAACAAAGCGACTGTCGCACTCTAATTGGCAAACACAAGCACTTCTTTCAACCACGTTGAAAAGCGAAGAGCGTGCAAATGAAGCAATCACAGGCAACTAGAATTCAAAAAAAGAACCTTGAATAAACAATTTGCTCTGCTCTCGCCCTCGTCCAGCGAACGAGGTGGGGGTTTTCTCAGCGATGAAAGAAGGCAGGACTTTGAGCGAGTGGCATAAAGTTGGAATGAATTGGATCACGTGCAAGTAATAAACGAAAGAATTGCTGCTACGGACAGCATGAGGAGTTGAAATCATCCGAAACAATTTGACCTTCGGTTAATTATGCCCTGGCTCGGGTGTAAAACTCCCTGTCTGTTCGCTTAGCTTATTTATCCCATTTCAGATAGGCTTATCGCTTCCACTTGCCTCGGCTTCACCTCCAGACGTCAGTTCATCTCTGCCGTACGTAGTAAGTAGACCTCAACCTCATCACATATAGATGGTCTTGACGACATTGTTGTTTCTTGATTGGTCTTTTTTTTATTCTGCTTCTACTTGAAAGGCTTCTTCTCGACTCTTATGCTTCTCTACGCATCGAATAATTCTAGCTGCAAATGTACTGCCATCTTTCGAAATTTCATTTGTTTTATACTGCCTTGAGATGCGTGACTGAATGTAAGACAGTGTTTGCCGTTGTCTGACTTGAATTTTGTGCTTTGTGTCAATTTTCTTTCATCTCACGTCAAATTGCATATTTTTTTTTTTACAGCTTCAGTTAATGAACCATGGCCAGTTGGGCGTTTACATTGTTTGACCATTACCGTTGAATGCTGATATCTGGCATCCATACAGTTCTATCATGTTACACTGTTATATGAAAGTGCTGCGTTTTGGATGCTACACATGAGCATCTTTATTTGGCCCTGAAATCATTTTGCCAATGATTCAAGGACAGCTACTCTTGAAAAAAGGGATCAGCAACCTCGTCCGGCTTATGAACCTGGCGAAAATGCGTCATGGAACATGTCAGGGGAAATTTATGCCGCAAACTTCCTGAGAGTTTTCTCCAAAATAAGACACCTAAACAATGGGGGGAATCCCCAGATTGGCTATCCGTTGCGTGAAGCGACCCTGGAATTCCTTCTTGGAGGCTGCATCATTAAAATTATTGGCAGGATTGGTCTCAATATCCAAAGGCTGCTTCACTGTCATATCTGGATTACTCTTCACTATTGATGAAGAAGCCAGGGTTTTCTTTCAGGGAGTCAGAGACGATTGTTAAATCCAAAATTCATGCGTTCCCTTTTCCCCCAGGTGAATCGGCGTGCAATGTTTCCATTCACATGAGAATATTACCCTCAAATTGACTGCTGCTTGCTCTGTTTATTCTTTCTCTTCGTGAAGTTTGATAGTGGCTCACTGTTGTTCGATGCTCGCGATGTCATCCTTACAAACAGCCCAATTCTAGAAACCGCCGACTTGGTCCCTACGTTTCCCTGCGCAGATACACAGCTGGTACCGCATTGGCACGAATGGCCCTCCATAATGCAATGGAAAACTTCTATGCATCGGCTGGTCTATCCATCCAGGTTCAACTCAATAGATACTGGTGAGCCTGCTCAGCAATCGCTGTTGGCATCATCTCAACCACCACACAGTATGGCCTTTGAGAAAACTCCCATCGCAGAAACGTCTGAAGAGAAGCCGACTGAACACTCGGGCGACACTTTTCTCTCCACTAGCCATCGCTGTTTGGGTTCCAAAACAACGACGGCGCAGCTGGAAAAGATCATGGCCCCAACCCCCTCTTCCACTCAGGCGGGAAGTTGGCTCGAAGGAGACGACTTCTATCTTGAGTTGATAGAGGACTCAATGTTCAGACGAACTTATCGATGGTGCTTTACTGATGCCGGTCAATTTTTCTTCCAAGTCATCACCCAGCCAGACCCGCTTTTTCGCGCACCTATCGTGAGTATTTCTTGTTTGTGCTTTCGGCGAAATTTCTGACAATGAGTGACAGGATGTTGTTGCTAAAGAGTGCGCAGCGCACCAGAGAGAGGTCTCTCGGAATTACTTCAATCGTAACTCGGAAGATGTACCGGAGCTTCCGAAACAGTGGTGGGAGATCATTGTTGAAGAACGGGACAAGAAGAAAATGAAAGAGAGCCAGAATAAGGCCGAACAAAAGGAGATGCTTGAAGCATTTGATAGGCAGTCTCTCGTCGGTACATATTTACTTGTCAAAGCCGCGTTGAAGGAGTCAACAGCAGGCGCCACGGCCTCCGCCCAAGAACCACGGCATGTTGAGGAATCCAAATTGGTTCAAGATGGCTTAAATCCAATGACCGAGGCCCCAGCTACGCGGAAGAAATCTAAGAAATCAAAGAAAAAGAATAAACGCAAAGGGAAAAAGTTGCCATTGCAGAACAATGATAAATCACATTCCGAAACTCAACATTGCAATCCGTGTGGAACAGATGATTCAAAATCAGCCAATGGGAAACCAGCAAACGCGGAAAAGTATTCTGAGGTAAGCTACAAATCAGGTTTGAACTAGAATTATATATAAAACTGACCAATACGTTAGTGCGAAAGCACCTTCGATGGCCCAGGATATGCCAATAACGCCTCGAACCAGAGTGCCGAGAGCTCTGTCATTCACTCCTCAAACTCGCGAGGGGCCCCGAACACCGTAGTGTCAGGTGTTGAATCACCACATGCAGACCTTTCGAAGCGGAATACAACGATTGATGAATTAGAAATCTTTTCATCAGTCACACATGAAGGCATCCCGCCAGAGTTGTCACTTGGTCTCTTAGAAGAAGACGGGAAAGGCGTCATTCATAACAGTTGCGAACCTGAGCAGAAAATCAGCCCGTCAAGCAGTCGTGCTTGGCTACAATCAAAAGGCAAAACTAAGTCTGCTCAGTCAAAGTCGATGACCCAGCTCGAACTTAACTCGTACAACAAAACTCAAAATAGACCTGTCGAGGATCTGAAGCGGTTTACCATGGAAGACAGTCCACCGTCGCTGGAAGAAGCTCGTGCTAGGCGGATCGAGGAAAGGGAAAATGCCAAACGGGATCGCTCCGACAGCATACAGCTCCTAAGACACCGTACGTCGTCTAGGTCTTCCGCCCAGATACCCTCAGCTATCGAATTTCACAGTCAGTTTGAAGATATTGATTCATTGATGGAGGCAGTAGTTTCTCAAAGCCCCTCTTGCCAAGAAGCAACAGAGCAACTAAACCTCGGTCGGGAGGACCGGAAGGTTGCATATCAAGCAAGTAACTCAAGCGATACTTTAACCACAGAGCGTTCGAATATTCCTCCGAAGGTGGATTCTCGGAATCCCGTCATATCAAATGAGTTCGCCCTTTATGAATCCGAATTTCCAGTCCTGGATCACCCAGGGAAGCAGGGGCAATCGGACGATTCCGCTGCTAAGTCTGACAAGGGAATTCAACATATGACAGGTTCTGAGAAGCACTGGCGCAAGAAGGATGACAAGGTGATTGTTAGAAGTGGAGCAAAGGGTGACGGCTTGGGTAGAAAGCAACCTAAGACAGATATCCATTTCCTGACCGCTGTTCCGTTGGATCTCTTCACATTTGGAAAGCCCGAACGCATCCGTCGCGCGGCTAAGGGCACTCCTGTTTCATCCGGAACTTTGCAGAATCTCCTCATCGCGGATGCAACTCGAGCTAAACGTATAGCATCGGGGCAGCCTGTGGAGAACCAGAAGCAAGAGGATGAGAAAACACCCAAGAGCCCCCCGAGAAGAATGACTGCTTACCCAATTGATGCCGAAACAAAGGAGGAAATTCCAAATAGCGAGAATACGGCGAGGAAAGTGGTTGATAGATCTTTCAACATCACAGAGCCAAACAAACTTGAGATATACGAGTGCAAGGGAAAGCAGGATAGCGAGGTTCAAAACGAACCAACCCGCAATGCGAAAAACGATACAAAGAATAAGCAAAACAAGCATGCATCAGCCCAAGCTTGCCAGACGGAGCCCATTACACAAGCTCAGCTTCCCCCACCGGATCTCCTTGATAGGGTTGTTTGGCATGATGAACGCGCGAATCCAAACAGCCCCAAGTATATGGAGGATGACCGTCTTCGCTGGTATCGTCATTGGGAGGCAGAGGGTCATTCAGTTCGTATTTTCTCAGAGCTTAAGCATATATGCGCTAAGGAAGGATGCAATGCACCCCTGTTTGACGAGGGACACCCACGCCACAGACAACCGCTACTCTGTTATGGTTGTGGACCACACTCCAGTACTAGATACTGTAGTGTGGAGCACCTGCTTGAAGATTCCACTCATCACGCAATCCTCTGCGGTCTCTGTCCCTTGCCTTTCCCAACAGATGGCTATACTATGCCAGACTACATGTGCGGATACCATTCTTTCATCCATAACAAACATGGATGGGTAAGCAGGGAATATAACCGGCAACGCGCTTTTAATGCGTACAAAGTCAATTGCGACTATGCCATCTTCAACGATGTAGCGGAGTCTCAGCGTCAAGGAACGGAATTCCATGGCAGCACCACTGCCCAAGTCCTTGTCTACTGGAATGAAGACGATCCGAAAAAGGATCGGTTCAATCGTTTGCTCAATATTGCTTTTTATGGTATGTCCCGGCTCCTGACTCTCCTAAAATTGCGGCCGTGACCAATACTAATCAGGCACAGATCATACCATCGAAGGACCAGCGGAATATTTATACCGTTGTCTCCGCTTTACTCTTCGCGAAGCGAACAAGTGGTCTGCGACGGTCGAGAAAGAGCTTGATCGGCAGTTCCTGTTTGAGTTCAGAGCTCTCACAGCCAACTTTCCAGAACAAGATTTCCCATTGGACGACCGCCACTGGGAACAAGCTGGACTAGAGAAGCTTTGTGCAGAGGTAGAAGCAAAAGTCTGGCTTCTTCGCTCCTGGCGCAGATACCATCCCAATGTCACCGACTGGATCGCACGTGCCCAGGGGGTGGGCTTCCCTGGAACCACCGAAACTGACAAGAGACAGCGTAACCAGGGACGTATCTGGAACGGATGGGGCTTTGAGCACTCTGAGGTTCCTGGCACACCTAGTTTTATCGGCTTTCTGAACGACGGCAGCATCTAGTCCACCGGGGATCAATTCCCTGATTGGGCGTAGATCAGCTGTTCTACATCAGTGGCTGCCAATAGCACGATCTTAGAATCCGGATTTGGCGGAGTCAACGAAAAGAGAAACGCTGATACTACTGCCCTTCCGCAAGCCGGTGGTTAAAGATCGTTGCCCTGATCAGTTACTGTTCTACATTCTACTTCTCTTTCCCTTAACTAGCCCCCATTCAATTCGTCCCCTTCCCCTTTCCCCTTCAACCCTAATGTTTACAATCAAGCGCTTATTTAATTAATATCCTCAAATCGCAAACACCCTCATATTAATAAATTACTTATACTACACCATTTCCTTCCTTCCCCATCCCCTTCATTACCGCTATTCACGAAATCACAGTCGTATCTTTCCCTCAATCAGTGTACATTCGCACAGCGCGATCATCGAGTTGTACATGCGGTACTCAAATACAACTGAAATTGTCCACCATTCGATGGAAAGCATCGGCATCAACTTAGATTACGAGAATAGCATGAATAATACACAAATTTATCCAGACTTTTCATTACCACATGCGCCTAATTCATTTTCCGGGTGACTGAGGGTTAATTCCTTCCAGGCTCTTCAACCTGCGTATTATAAATGCGTACCTGTTGTTGGGACCAAACCAACTGTAAGCGGAAAGAAATTAAACAATTCAATAAATTTCGATATTTTCACAGATCAAAGGACTAGGCTTTTCACTTCACAAATTTGCTTGCTTTATTCCTCTTGCTAAGAAGGGCAAATGCTATAATCTATATACCTCAGAAAAACTGCAATATACGCTTTTGCAATACACGCCAGGAAACAAGGGTAGTGTAGGGACGCGGCATCTAGCATCTAGTATCTAGCTGGCGGTCAAGAATTCTAGTAACTTCGTCCAGAGATGACTAAACAAAAGTAGCAAACTCAGTCAAATCAATATCTCGACTGGCTGGAAACTTCTCGTGAGGTCATGAGATCCTACAATATACGACGGGGGCCGAGTTATGCGTGGGGCTTATGCCTGGATGAATTTCTTTAAGCCGCGTAGTCGGGCCTTGGCCTCTTCGAGAACGTCGTCGTTCTTGCAGACGGCGAAACGCAAATAATTTTCAGCAATGTGGGCGTTTTCTTTGGTGTAGAATTCTTTTATAATTGTCAGTATTGGAACAGGAGAGGAACTTCCTATAGCAGATAGGTTTGGAGAAATTAGTCGTACCAGTAGGTGGAATAGCAGCGACTCCGACTTCCATAATGAGGAACCAGCTGAGCTTGAAATCCCGAGGGCGTTCAGCGACGTGCGGAGGAAAGACGTAGTCGTCCGGAAGCTTGACTTTTTCCATATTGACGACGACAAAGTATCCACCTTCGGGGTCGGAGTACTGTTGGGATGTTAGCGTTGAAAGGTCCACTAGGAAGTTTGACCAAAGCAAGCGGACGCAGAAGTATTGAGAGATCGAATGCGCAATAGCGGCATTGGTTTAAGAAGTGAAGAGGAAGAAACTTACAGGCAATCCTAACTCGTCCCAGATCTCGTTAAACTTTCTGACCTTGCCTTGCATCTCCTTCTTGGATTCGTCCCAGAAGCCGTGCTTGTCTGCCTCCTCAAAGCCAATAGCTGTAGCTTCCTGCAGTGGGCTCACACTGCTGTAGCAGATGCGAGTGTGCGCTGCTGACACATACTTGATGAGGTGCTCGGGACCGATCAGCCAGCCCACGCGCCAGCCAGTGGCATAAAAGTTTTTGCCGCCGGAGCCGACGGTCAAAGTCAGGTTGTAGAGCTCAGGTGAGAGGGTTGCGATGCGTGTGAAAGGGACGTAATACAGTCTGTCATAGACCTGTTTCGATCAGCACCCATGAACCTAGACTGCAACGGACGAGAAGAAAGGCGGACATACCTCGTCGGAAAGAATAAGAATGTTGTTCTTGACGCAGAGCTCTCCAATGGCCTCAAGCTCCTCCTTGGAGAGGACCTTTCCAACGGGATTATGACTTGCCACATTGTTAACAAAAATTTTCAAATATATATAGAGACTGATTCGGATACTCACGGTGTGTTGAGAACCTGGATGATGGCGGTTAACTCGAATAAGCATACTTGGGACAAAATTGAGCACGTACAATCATTTTTGTCTTCGGTGTAATGGCCTTCTTGAGCTCCTCAATATCAATGCGCCATTCCGAGGCGGAAGACGTCTCAATAGCTCCTTTTACTGGTGGGTGCATAGGAACGTATTTAATCACACCGCCGGCCATTTCAATGTTGCTAATATATCTGTTGTACATGGTGAGCATATGCGCATTTTTCTGCACCTGAACGCCTACTTGGTTGAACATACTGGTCGAAGAATGGCTCAAAAATAATAACTTCATCACCAGACTCGATAAAGGCCATAAAGGCACTGAGCATGCCTAGAGTCATCCGTCAGTTACTCAGTGTCACAGCAACGAGCTTCGTGTTCCCTCTTACCCTCGTTTGCTCCAGTAGTGATGGTAATCTCAGTTTCAGGGTTGAGAGTCCGTCCGTAGAATGGGGAGTACGCATCAGCGAGAGCCTTCTTTAAGCGCGGCCGGCCCTATCTCTCTATCAGTGACGGGCACTCTGTCGTTCAGAAAAGGCGATCTGACCTTGGTAGGGGCGTATTGGTTGCAGTCCACCCGATCAAGACTCTGTTTTGCAGCGTCGATGACGAATTGAGGAGGATTGTAGCCACTATTATTGATTAGCATTTGTTCTCCAGGTTGTCTCGCCAGACGGTATCAGCCTTACAAGAAACCCTGGCCCATGTTTACGATAGGCTGGACCGGCGAAGAGGCAGCTGCCTCATTCACGATTGACCTAGATCATGACGCATTTGATCAGAATCCAGGCACTTGAGAAGCCTTGCAAGCTCGTGGACCCGTTGCCTACCAGACATCCTGCTTCTGACCTGCAACCCGTGCAGCGGGACGGAATGCCTCGGCTGCCGACGTCATATTACGAGTACTGAAATTGAAGGATATAGAGGGCGATATTTTGGCTTGAGAAGCTCTAGAGGAAGCTTGAGGATACAAGGCAGCGGGCCGTGAGAGTCGAGAGATCAACCGGGGGAAGTTGAACGAACCCATAGAATTGTTGATTCTGAATCACTGATAAGGTGCTTGGAGGGCGCAATAATATTGCTGTTTCCGACCAAACGAAGTATGGCGCAATCGCTGACTCCCCAGCTGCATCGGTGCGGACGGACAAATGCCGAGGAGCCAACGAGCGAGACAGGGAGAGGGGCAGTTGGAGGGTCCTTTAGGCGATCTCGGAGATATATTGCCATAATGGCCTTAAAAAGTCACCGTACGGATTATCAATTTCCCGACAAAGCTTGGGTCGAGTGGGTGAGACCATCCACGCGTGCTGTCAATTGCTCAACGGATATCATACGGGATCAAAAGTAAAGACGTGTTGGCAAGTCAGGTATGTCCTAGACTTTGAGAGCTTTGAAGATTCTTGATGAGCACGTGTGCTGAGTCTCATGTCGGCCCTACCTACCTGACCGAGTGAAAGGCCATGGCGAGAAATAATACGCTGACTTTCTGCGGTGCAACGACCCTTGTCCCCCCCCCTCAATGCCCCGCATCTGCATGGTGGGGGCCGGGGAACGGTGGGTGCAGCTGGGATCAATGTGTCTTATATTCCATAGATTCATAATATCTCTATTCCCTCAACGTTTCTCTCCCACGCCGGATTATGCTGTAGGGTATCAACCAACTTGAGAATTATTATTGAAATATTACTTTGGGGTCTTTTATGGTGACATGTCCCACGTGACAAAGCATATACGATGAGGATATTATGTCTTCATGGCATGGGCACAAGTGCGAAGATTTTTGAGGCACAGACAGGTATGTCACGCATATTGTGATTCCGGGAAGGGTTTGCGCTTCTGCGCCTGTTCCCCCCTCTTTTCAGTGGGATTTATGTTCGATTTCTCTACATGTCTCCCTTGATTTCGATAAATACGAATCTTATTGGACGCCGAACTTCAAAAGACAAGAGATCTTGAAAAACGCCCAAGCTCACCTGTCTAGTATGCTAAATTGAGAAATACAGCGTCATTTCGTTCCATCCTTCCGCCGCATTATACATGGGATTTTGTCGAAGGCGAGCATGAATGCCCACCGGCAGACAATGTCGACCAGATCTTCGCTGCGCCTTACTTGTGCTACTACAATCTGCCGTCGATAGATAACGTCAGAGAGGCACATGAGAGTCTCAGGGAAATTGTGCATGAAGAGGGTCCTTTTGACGCTGTCATGGGATTTAGCCAGGTGCGTCACCCCTTCTTCATTCTCTTTCTCCTGCTGGCGTGTCGTGTTTCGATAACTGACGACTACCACGACTCCAGGGCGCAGCGCTAGCGGCATCGTTTCTTCTACACCACCAGATCGAGCATCCGTATATTCCACCGCCCTTCCGCCTCGCCATATTCGTTTGTGCCAGTCTTCCATTCTCTATTTCACCGAACCACGGCCTTGACGTGACAGATTATTATGCGGCCACTGGAGATACGACTGCCGCGGACCTGGACTATCTGAAGTCGTTCACCAAATATGATGGGCTTCAGTCAGATTTCACCGGAACCGCCGAGCTTGGCAAAGATGAAACCGCTTTTGGGCCCCGAATTTTCAGATTCCACCCACACCTGGACGAAATCCGTATTGAAATTCCTACTGTGCATGTTTATGGGCGACAGGATCATTATTATGCTCAGAGTAAATATCTTGTTGAATTGTGCGAGTCAATTGACGACCGCGTCTTCACCTACGAACATCCTTTTGGGCACTTGGTTCCAAAATCGAAAGAAGCGACCACCGGCATAGCCAAAGTCGTAGAAGATGGATTTACGCGTGCCGACTTCTTCTCGTGACAGATTCAGCTGAGGCGTGACCTGGCGTGTTTCAATAGAGGTCGGAGATTTTAGATTGATAGACTGACGAGCTCGAGAGCATACTCCGTAGTTTTGTTGACGCTAGAGATGGCCCAGGGGCCGAGGGCCTAAATAATTGAAGCTTATACTTACCTTACCTAGATGTCGCCAAACCTTAGTTGACATGGACGCGGCGTTGCGACCGATCCGATCGGGCGAACGGCAACACGGGTTGTTTGCTCTGGCAGCTTCGGGCCGAGCAAACCCCGATCTGAACAGCTGACGTCACGAAATTCGTTCCTTCACAATTTTATTTTCCAAGTTCGAACGCAGGATAGAAAGAGACGAAAACATGGCCGATCTAATAAATAGAGTTGGAAATAGAATCAGTATATTCAATCATGAAAGCTGTTAATTCTCCTCATTTCAGAATTTGGTTTTTTCTTTCTTAATTGGTCTTGTTCGAGCGTGGATCATGTTTGCAAATGCCGAGTTGTATGAGATCACTAATCAGCTAACAATGATGGCACAACTGACAAATATGGATGATTTCCATCCCATTCGACCCCACCATACTGACCGCCAGTAGCTTCGAACCATTCATCCTTTAGAAAGACCCCACGCGCTTGCAGTCCGTTCTCATTTCAGACACGGCTTAAGACTGACGCAGTCAAATACTCAACCAAGCTCCTGTTCCTAGTCCATCTCAAATCCAGAACAAACAGATTATATTTCCGTGGATTAGGCACCATGGCTACCCGATCTGCAATCATTATTCAAGGCAAGGGCAAGGCGGAACTCAAGACCGGCCTCCCTCGCCCGGCTGTCGCTCCGGATAGCCTTGCGATCAAGCCGTATGCTGTCGCGCTTAACCCTACCGACTGGAAGTCCATTGACTTCGTTGGCACCGAAGGAGCTGTCTCCGGATGCGATTACAGTGGCGTCGTTCAGGCTGTTGGTTCCGACGTTAAAAATGGCATTCGAGCTGGCGACCGTGTGGCCGGCTGGGCTCACGGATGTAAGTTACTATCCCCGTTCCGGGAAACCACATTGGCAGAACGCAGAATCGAATTGAAATTGACAATATCCCAACCGGAAGGCCACGCCGAGAAGCCCGAAGATGGCGGTTTTACCGACTATATCGTGAACAAAGCCCACATGAACTTCAAGATTCCGGATAACGTGTCTTTCGAAGAAGCTGCAACTCTCCCATTGGGTATTTCGACTGTGGGCCAGGGTCTCTACCAGGCACTTAAATTGCCTTTCCCTGGCGATTCAGACACTTCAAAGGGTGCAGCCGAGCCCATCCTGATCTACGGCGGTAGCACCGCCACTGGTACTCTAGCTATCCAGTTTGCCAAACTGTAAGACCCATTAGACTTGTCTCTCAAGCAAGCTGGAACTGGATGAATGCTTACATTTTAATCAGCTCTGGCTACAAGGTGATTGCCACTGCGTCGCCCCACAACTTCGACCTCGTCAAGTCAGTCGGCGCCGAACAAGTCTTTGACTATAAGTCACCCTCCTGTGCGGCCGACATTAAGAAGGCTACCAACGACTCGTTGAAGCTCGTCTTTGACACTGTCGCCACAGACGACACGGCAAAACTCAGTGCTGAGGCTATCAGCTCTGCAGGCGGTCACTACAGCTCGCTGCTGCCCGTCGGCGAGTTCCCACGCAAGGACGTTGAGTCAGGCTGGACCCTGGCTTACACCGCGCTTGGCGAAACTTTTGACAAGTATGGCGTGCACTGTCCCGCGAACCCCAAGGACGCCGAGTTCTCTGCCAAGATACTCACTTATGCTGGAAAGCTCTTGGCGGAGGGCAAGCTGAAGCCTCACCCCAGCGATGTCCGACCAGGCGGTTTGGCCGGCACTCTTCAAGGCTTCCAGGACATGCGGGAGGGCAAGTATTCTGGCGCCAAGCTCGTGTATAAGACGGACTGAATTGAAAATATCTGGAAATATATTTAATATATAGATTTTACGAAGTTAATGACAGTTTTAATGTTCACACCAAACTCTTCAAAGTATTTCACTTTGTTCGGCGCAATGTCCAAGTGTCTATAGAATTAACAGACTTACTTCTCTATGATTTGCATTTGCCATTGCCGATGTCACCATCGAAAGATCCCAGATCATAGAAGCTACTATGTCTACGGGGCCTCCAATTCAAAATCACGTATGGATAAACATGGGAACCAAGAAGACAAAGAAAGAGCACCAATGGGCGGTAGAAGCAAATCCGAACGACAAATATCATTGGTACTAGCGATAGGCTATACATTCATATCATCGGACACATGATTGTAGAAACCAGAAAAATATCTACCGTTTTCTCTATTGCCAGGATTCCCCATCTCCTCCAATATGTGGTGTGTTGCAATTAACGTGTGTAGGGACAAGAAATTTGTGCGCCCAGATTAGTGCAGCTACCATCGGTGTCGATGTAGCAGTTGCCTGAAAGGTGTAAGTTGCTGAGTTTCACAGAGAGATACCAGAAGGCAAATAATCATCTTGTCACGCTTCATGTTGCTTCGAACTAACCAGAATTGCAATAGCAGTAGTTTGGAATTCCGTGATCTGGGTCCGCACTGCCAATATGTCAGTAAAATTTCCTTTTGGGGATTCTCTTATAAGGTTCCATACTAATTAACGCATCCATTAGCGTCATCGGCAAAGGCGATGCTGCTGAAGCCAAAGATTGCGAAGAATACAAGAGGAAGTTGGAGGAGCTTCATTTTGAAGATTCGCGGTACTCAAGACTCGATTGATTTCTTAGAGTTGAGAAGAAAAGTAAAGACAGATTGAATGGCTTGTTTAAAGAGATTGACCTTGTGATCAGGGAACACCTTTATATCTAAATGCTGTCTCAAAAGCATTGCTGAGTTTACGACATTATAATCTCCAGTTTTTGCATACCTGACATGATATGCCTGATAACAACCAACATCACATCTAACAATCTGCGGGCCAGATCCAACAGCCAACATAACATCTAACATATGCTCCATACCCGCTCAAAAGTCTGCCATCAAGGTATTATTGAGTTGCAAGAGACATACTATGCTAACCAATCGTTCTTATCATTCTGCCCAATATACAACTTGTAATGTTACAATAACACTAGTTCCAACACACGCTTCCCTTACGGATGACTGTAGTACTAGGAAAAATTAGTAATTGCTTGGGTTTGGTGATGTACTTAGAGCATCCACTCCGTGGAGCCATCTATATAAACTCAAGTCAAGCCAGCTCAAAGCTTGATTCCATACTCTGCAGTCATACTACATTTTCTATTCATAACTCTCTAAATCGTCAACTGTCCATACTCTACAAAATGAAGCTTGCAAGCGTTTCATTTCTCCTTGTTACCCTCGCAACCGGACTTGTTTCTGGCTTGCCTCAAAGTAATGGCGCTGGAGTAGCTGTATGTTCTTGATAATATCCTAATTGCTTTGGGATAGTGTTTGCTAATCTTTGTTTCTTAGCATCTTTCCAAGCGCTCAGGGCTCAACACACCCAATGCTTTGGCAAAGCGTGACGTCCTGGAATGCTTTGTATGTATTTCCATAAGAGCATATACTGGTGTTTACAATATAAATCCCTTTGCTAACGCTTTTGATAGGACGAGGATGCTGGCCCAAGTATTGATGACTGCAACAAGCTAGTTTCTCAAATTAGCGAATTTGGCAGCGAGAATTTCAATATTTCACCAGAAAACCCTATCAACTTTGATTATGGTAGCTGCAAGGCAACGATCCAGTCTGAGTGTGACACTTGGACAATCAGTGGGAGCGGTATAGCGGATGTATTGCAGAATGTCATCTCTGGCTGTGTCAATGAGGGAAAATCTGGTGCAGTGCTGGACAGTGACGGTAACAACACTGGAAACCATCAGGCCGGTCTGTTCCCAAGCGGTGAGGAGTTGCCTCCATACCCGTATGAGTGCTCTGCCTAGGGTATCAATCCTGGTGATTCCGTTACATGGTGGAGGACTTGAACAGGAGCCAATCTATTCTCAACAGAGCTTCGGTCGATATACTTGATTCAGCGTACATACCTGATATTGTTTATATGTTAGCTAGCTTGACTTCTTGAGAATGGATGCAATATATTTTCTCCTAAAACACCTCTTGAGTATCGAGCAAACCCAACCGTAACGAGTTCAGTCTTGCGTGAGAATCCCTCCAGAGAATTAGAAGCAAAGGCTATATCACTCATCTATTGTCTGAGCCTACCCGAATCAAGCACAGACCAATTAATGATCTAATAGTTACAATGCCAAAGATGTTTGCTCGCAGCTTTTACCAAGGAACATAGGTGGTTGATTAGTGATAATGCTAGCTTAACTTCCAACCCACCGATCTCCAGTAGCACCCCGGCGATCAGTGTTTAGACCTCCCTGAATAGACCTTCGCCCCTGAAAGCGAGAGTTGGAAATCCATGAAACGTACAAGTGCTAAACGAAGTTACCTACCTTAGTTAAGAGCTTGAACCAATCGGTACTTCATCTCTAATACACTACTTACAAGTTCGTGTCTGTAATGAGCTTCGGGTTCCTGGGCTGTTGTTGAAGGTCGGCGACTTAGCTGTTAAAGTCGGCGACTACACCCCAGGAGGCATTTCACTACCTAAGGTATTGAGTGCCGGGTATCCTTCTACGAGAAGGGTGTTCTGATTACAGGGAATAAGATAAAACGGGCGCAAATCAAACCCCGCCGCTTTCAGTTCCTGCTTTCCCTCAACGAGCTATCTTGAGTAGCGTTTACGTACTACTCCGCTCTTTTGCAAAGTAACGCGATAACCATTCTTTCATAGAACTCTACCCCCATCCTTGTGACATACAATCGTAAGTCAATACGAACATCGATTTTGTTTTTTTTTCTGCACTGACATGATCTGAGCTTTGCAAGCCATTATTAATGGAGAAGAGGGGCTTCAGTCAAGGGTCAAACCTCTAGCGTCTGCCGGGAATGATTTGGGATGTCTCTCCCATTGTCTCGCTGAGTTTGCAGCTCAGGTTCTACTGAAATTGAGAATGGAAATAAATCCGCACTGTCAATACATCATCACAAGAGGACAATAGTTTATATTGTGACTTGTTGAAGCATCATGACTTTCCCTTGCTTGGGCAGAGCAAAGCATAGCGATCAATTATCTCCCAAATTTGCACCTGCAAACAAAGAATGTCAAACGTGTCCTGGTCTCCGATTACATTGCCAGCTGCTGGCACCGCTTGCCAAGGTGGCATACACAGTATGTGTATGCCGTATGACCGTTCGGTACGTCAAACATCATAACGATAATATGCAGTTCTTAAGTAATTATTAAGGCTGAAAATTTCAGAATTTAGAATCTACAATGAATGACCAAGTCGAGACTACCTCATCCTCAACGTCAAATCACATCTCATGTCATAGCGACGAGATGGCCCAACTTAATGATCTACATATGATGTTGTCAGATATCGACTTTGGTTCGGATCAATCAGAGGTTCTTCAATGCGAGGAGCACAGTAGATTTGCCAATAGCAGATCTACGCCTGCCACGAGTGATGCAACGACCACCACCTTACCATCAATATCTTTGACCGAAGACGAGAAACGTTTGTTATCTCTACGAGACGTTGAGCGCAAGTCTTGGAAGGAAATTGCATTATACTTTCAGAGCAAATGGGGAAAAAAGATCCGGACTGCTGCCTTGCAGATGAGATACAGCCGGCTCCAGCGACGGCTGCGCGCCGTAAATGATACGGAAATCAGCTCCCTCCAGCACGCCCACGATCACTGGACGACACATAAGTGGAAACTGATTAGTGAGATGGTAAGGCACTCAAAGGCCATCTTACTCGGATGATAAACCCTCGGGCGAGGCTAACAATGGCTTGGCCTAGATGCATGAACTTGGCTGCGATCGACGGTGGACTCCGGAATATTGTGCCTTCCGGTGGCGCAGTCTCAAGGATGCTAGAAATGGTTGATGGGGAGTGGTGGTTAGACGATGATCAAAAGTTCTCTGCAGTAATGACTCGCATGTATAATTTGTGAAATTTGCAGCTATAGAAAGGTACAAATCCATAGAAAGAGCACTTGATTACAGCCTTGTCGGGTTGTGGAATGGATCTGTGGCTAAAGAAAGACACTATAATAGTCTTGAAAAACAGTTATCCTGCGGCAGTGGGGCCGGAACTATAACCGTGGTTCAAATTCATGGAAGATCTACATTGAGCTAAGGGAAATTGCCATGGCAATCCAACATGGAATATAACACAAGCATTTGAGTCGTATATTGCGGGGACCATTGCTTGGTAAAATGGGGTCCACAAGCTGACTGAAAAGCAGGGGGAGTCCACTGTTTTAGAGGAGGTTCCTGTATCTAGAGATATCGAACCGGTTTACCTCCGGTAGACGAGCGGCCCGGGACTCCACCAGAAAAATCGATGATCAAGATCTATTGTAGATAAGTAGGCAGATCGCGAGGCGGCCCCCAAATGAAAGCTGTGTACCTGTGGCGGAGTTGCTTAATTGCATCGCGATGGCTGGTGGGATCCGGTCGTCGCCGACCGCTAATGACTACCTGGTAGGTGCATAATATCCAGTGCCGCCACATGATCGCGGGAACATACCGGTGATCTGCGCAAATCACACTGCCGTGGTCACAGCCTGTGGAGATGACATGATACCAAATCCTCAGCTAACTAAGGTATGCAACTGTGCCTCACTTAATTATGCCCTGTGCCACAGCTATCCACTATGACGAACTCCTCTACCCGCAATGCCCCGACCGCCTCCTTGAATGGTTGCATCGCAATGACAAGATGCCAACAGTCATTCTGGCAACCGCCTGGGTATCTCGGCCACAATTATTATCAAGACTCATTTCCTTCTGCAAGTCTCTTTTTCTCGATTCTGTTTGGAACGGAGGTTTTGTCCGAGTCCCACTTTTACCCGGGCTAAATCCACCTCAGTCACCTCCGCCTCGAACGTGCGAGGGTGAAACAACGTGAGCGGTCCGCCATGCTTTCTCCCGCTTCAGGGAAACCCTGCTTCCCGTCCCTTTTTGACATTCGCCCCTCTCGAGCTCGGTAGGTATTCCGTCCTGCTTGTGGATGGCTGCCTAATTATGTTGGTTATGGCTTTCCATTTGGCGAGGCTGTGCTTAGTTAGGCCTTTTACCGTCTTAGTGCCCTACCCCCGGACATCTACATTTCTGTTATTTGGATGCATATTTCTTTTTGATTGCCAGTATTTCCCTTTTTCCCGTGATTTCAGCGGACTACAATCATTGGAGCGTTTGTCGTTTATAATTTAACCGTCCTCGACAGACTCGAACATATCTCATTGTCAATCCAGCCTGAAACATTCCCATTCAGACAAAAAATACACTGCACGAAAATGGCCGAGTCAAGCCATTCCGACGATACTTCGATTTTCGTTGTCCCTATGGAAGAGTCTATGGTGCTTGGATCTTCCGTCAACTCGTTGGCGAGTTTTGTTGACGCAGAGATTGTGTCTAAGCCGCCCAGGCCATTCCTAGCTGTTCGCGGGACACATTTTGTGACGCAGCACAGAGAAGAAGATGACCAGAACATCAATAAGGATGATTCTAGGACAAGCACCGAAGCAGTTGCTGGTGCAGAAACAATTGATTTTGATTTCAAAGTCGACTGTTCTGAGATCAGACGTCTGCAAACTGTCGAAGCCTTTCTACAAGACGACACTTTATCAAAATCATCGGCCGAGAATAAGTCTTCTCCGGAAAGCCTTCTAATGGAATCAATGAATAACAACACCGCGGAAACGGTTGCAAATCCAGTTCCGAGGTTAAATCGTCAGCAACTGGAGGCTTTATGCAGTTGTTTTTTGGCAGCGTCTGGATACCCATCAAAAATGCAAGTAATAATATTCTTCTGCCTGACGAGGCGTGGGCTAATTATTTCCGTAGACTTACAATCCACAAGAATACTTCTCCACGACATACTGACAATGACACTGTGGAGCTGTTTATCCACGAGCTTGCAATGGAGATTTATTATGCTGGCCATGTCACAGTTGCTACGCATTCAGGTGACACTGTAACCAAGCTTGTACTCGGCTCGTCTGGCCAAGAATCCTTGGATCCTTCCTCTTCTTCTGAAAAAACATTGCACTTGGCAATCCATGTTAACTGGGTATATCAGTGGCCTATTAATAAATTTAGGCTGAAGCACAATCATGAGACTGATACTACTCCTTCACCACTTCGCTCCATACCATCATCCGATGAAGATAATCAAGAGCAAGGAAATGCAACACCATCTCTTTACGATCCCAACTTTGGCCAACCCGTTACGTACGATCCTAATGGCTATGGCCTGCATGGTTCTGGCTCCTCGCCTTTCGGTACCTGGAATATGTCGTGGTTCTTTCGCATCCAGCATGCCATGCTCGACCGCGTGTGCAACCGTGCCTGGGTCCTTCCAGGCCAGAAGGTCAAAGGGTGGCCCAAAGACCGAGCGGGTCGAGAAAATTCTACTGGCCAAACAATTGTTGCGCATCAGCCCGGTTCAACACCAGTCTATCAAAGGCATGTACAGAAATGGGGCAGTGATGAGTAAGGGTTGGGATGAGCGAGTGATAGGATTCGTGTTTACGGATTCTCTTATCGTCCTCACCCTTTAAGGTTTTTCTTATAATTTCGTCGAGGTAGAATTGGCCTTCTGTTGAGACACACTAGCCTTCCATCTTAATTGATCTAGAATAATATATTCATATAGATCTTGTCACCGATGCAGTGAAATGCGTTTTTCCAGCTGAATTAAGAATTTCGGAATTGCCCAATCGTTCTTAAGTACAAACAAATTATGACTGTCCATTTGGCTGCGCTTTCGAACCTTCCCGGGCACAAAAAAGGTCAACAGAAATGAAAGCCTAGAAATAGATGATAATATCTTGAAGTATTCAATTCAACGACTGTTCGATATCGTACTGTTGTACTACTTTCTCTAGCGGGCAGGGTATCAAACGCAGGCTTGCACGAGCAGGGGAGCGAGTTACAGTACTCTCCCTTCGGTTAAAAAACACAGTGACATCCCTAAGCTTTGAGAGCAAAATCGAGGCGTCCATTCAGTCAGGGGTCACCAATATTTACCCATTGGAATGCGCGCGAAATTACACCCTCAACACCACGAAAATGTCGGACCCATCCACCATGTCAACAACTTTCTATCGCGATTTTTACAGCAAAAATGGCCTCAAAAGAACCCGGAAAAGAGCTGACGGCTCAGCAAAGATCAGAGATTATTGGTGCTCTCAATTTTAAAGTTCCGCAAGCTGAGATAGCTGACAAATACAAAGTTTCGCGGAAGACTGTATACAACACTAAGAAACTTGCTTCTTCCTGTGTCAACAATGTCTCGAGACCCTGGAAAAAGTCTAAGAAGACTACCAGAGAGCAGGATGAAGCACTTGTCACTAGTGCTCAGGCCTGGCCAACTCAAACTTTGCAGGAAATCAACCAGAACATTGTGCCAACTGTCTCCTGGAGCACTGTCAAAAGGCACCTCAAAGAACATGGAATTTTGAAGCATAGACAACCCCTCAAGCCCTTTCTTTCACCTGAAGATAGGCTTATATGGCTTGAATTTGCCCTGGAGCATGTTAATTGGGAGGACTGGCAATGGAGAAATGTAGTTTTCTCTGATGAATGCTTGGTGGAGGAGGGGAAAGGCCAGGACAGACAATGGGTCTTCTGGAGGCCAGAAGAAAAGTGGAATCCAGACCTTGTTGGAGCCAGACCATGGAAGGGAAAAAGGGTCATGGTATGGGCTGCATTTTGTGGTGATACACCTGTCGCTGCCCAGGTCTTGAGAGGAGATCCAGAGGCTGCAAAAAAGGGTGTTACTGCCAATGTTTATTTGCAGTGTTTAAAGTCCAATCTTGCAGGTTTTATGGCTCAACATCCTGACTATATTTTCATGCAGGATAATGCCCCCATACACACAGCAACAATTGTCTGGAACTGGCTGATGGATGCTGGAATTCCATTCCTTGACTGGCCACCTTATTCTCCAGATCTTAACCCTATAGAACACAGCTGGTTTCCTCTCAAAAAGGAGGTATATAATCGTGGAGGGGAATTAATGGAAGACTTTGACATGGATACTGTCAATGAGCAAGATTTAGGGGGTATGTGTATAACTGCGTGGTCTGCTTTGCCTCGGAGTCTGTTTGATAGTCTGATTTCAAGCATGCATGATCGCTGTCAGGCAGTTATAGATGCACATGGAGGACCAACTAAATATTGAAATAATTTAATTGTTTACTATATTATACTATGTATGATGCTCTATTTTTCTAATCGCTCAGAAATAAATCATATTATGTGATTGGGAAGTTATGTGCGTTTGAAGTTGGCCACCGGTCGGGATCCTGGATGGGAACGTTTTCGTGCCCTAGTACTGTATAAATACCTAAAGTACGTCTTGCAATTTGTCTCGGTTGGCCTTTTGGTGCTGCCTATTACTTGAACTCTGAGTTGTTTAAGAAGGAAAACTCCTAGGAGAACGACAACGAACTATCCGCGATTAAACAGCGTTACTCGGACCTCACTACCATCAGCGTCAATCATGGCAACGAGAACCATCTACCTCATATCGTCTCGGAATTCTTCGAGACAGAGAGCACATTTTGCAATATTTATTCCTTCGAATGGTCAGCCTGATATAGGCACATTGATTCAAGTGGTTGGAGCACCGATGACTGGCTTCGTCCTCGAATTCAAGCGAAATTACTCACCAGCCATGACTACGGAGCCATATGAAATGTTCCCGATCGGAGAGGTCTCTGCAGACAATGTCGCTGATTCTACAAGCAACGAGCAAAGCATCGATGACAGACCGCAAGATAATCTAGAGCACCAGGCATCTCAGATTCCTCCGCCCCGTATCAGCGAAAACTTTAGGGCTCCTGTAAATAATGTAAGTAGATATATACGCTTACCTCTTGAGCGAAGTCTTTGGATCCCTTATTTTGACTTTCCTAACAGACGACAAACCGAAGATGCCAAGAATGGACAACAGATTATGTGCGACGCTTGGTCGACAGGGGTATCATCGGGGCAGAAGCTCTCGAAATTGTTCAATCCAAACGTGACCCGCCAAGCCATGGCATATTTTAGTGCATCGACACGTTTAATGATTTTCAGCGGGGTACCTCAGTACAAACTATCGACTGGACAAGCATCACTAGCTCCAGGGCTTGACATGGCTAATTTGTGGGGCTTGATATTTGACACGCGCAAGTTTGAGCAAGTTTCCCTCGGATCACCTCAATTATATTTTCGATATCAACACCAAGGTCCCCCATACAATTATTCTTGTCCCGATGGACTTACTAGCAGCTGCACTAGAGAAATGATTTTCGAGCGATTAATGCATCAGATCCGGAACCGTCACACCGGATCGTTTCCTGGTCCAATCTTTTTCAATTGTAAACAAGCCACATGCAATACATTTATTCCTACATTTTCCGGGTTTGATATTCACCATTTTCCGGGCAGCGGATGATTACGAGGCTTGTTACTTTTTACACAATGCTGCTGGACATATTCTTTGATTTTAATGGCACACGGTCAAAGAAAAATTGCCCGCAGTGGGCCAAAGCACCTGGAACTTGCTCTCCCGCATGATCACCCATCGGGAAGGCCGCTCTTTGACTTTCTTCCTGTCATTGGGTATGTGGGTGATCTATAGGGCTTACTGAGTGTGCATGTACGGAAGATCAAATCAAGCTATTTAATGTACAGAACATCCCTAGTAGCAGGAAATGTTTTGCAAGCATCAATCCTGCCTTGAAATTCTACTATTCCGTGACAGAATACTCTGAGCTTTCGCTTCTTGCCGGCCCAGCGCTGGTGAATTTCGCGAAGTACTCCAGACGTATTTCTTTTTGAACTGCTTCAAATTCAGCAATATACGACTGCCTTCACCGAGAGGAATGTTATGATGGATATGTCACCGAACTCAAATTCGAATATCACCAATCTCCCTCTTACCGACCCAAGATGCAATAGCGATGCCTGCGCAGCGTACAAGGCCGCCCACCTTGCATCTCAACAACAAATCTCTTGGGCATCTCAATTTCTCTACGGCCATTATGTAACCTGGTACTATATCGTCGCCCTTGGTTTAGGGATGCTAGTGTATGGAACCAAATTACTTCGGAATCAATATCCTAGAGCTTTGTCTCCTTCGGCACCGAGCCTCCAGAAGTCCAAGTCGACCAGAGTACAGCACAAAATCATTGCAATCATCCGGTCTATCTCTTATCGGCGTATCCGCGGCCGCTTCGGGGACTCACTTGGCCTCCCAAGTGTCGGCATTTTTCTCTTCGTTGCTTTTACATGCTTGTATCTGCTCTTGCTGACGTTTGTCCAACGACCGTACTATCGCCTTCATCGAGGATTTGGCTCCCCGCCTCTCGCTGTCCGGACGGGTCTCATGGCCATTGCTTTAACGCCCATCATTGTTGCATTGGCAGGCAAAGTAAACTTGGTCAGCATGTTGACGGGGATCAGCCACGAGAAGCTGAACGTTCTACACCGCTACACATCGTACATGTGTTTATTTTTGAGTATTGTGCACACTGTTCCTTTTATTGTGGCGCCAATACGGGATGGAGGAGCAGAGGCACTAAGAAAGCAGTTTTATAAAAAGGGAGCGTATGAAGTATGTCTAATTTTATTTATTGATTGAATTACCTTTCCCTCCTATCACATAATTCTATAATGAGTCTCCTACGGTCAAAATGATTTGCATTTCCCATATCAATATACTTATGCTAACTTCAATATTTTTCCTTGCTTAGTTCACCGGCACCCCTGCACTCGGCATGCTCGTCGGACTTTGCCTTCTATCCATTCCTTGGATTCGACGCTATGCATATAACCTCTTCTACCGTCTTCATATATTGCTTTATATTGTATATCTGGGCCTGATGTTTTGGCACGCCGGACAAGAACTTGACTCATGGGCCTACCTTTGGGCTACATTAGCAGTCTATCTTGCATCGATTGTGGGTCGTTTACTTGTCAAATGGCAGACCTTCAATATTCTACGATCGGGGACATGGTATCGTGGGTTCCCTGCCCAAGCGGTCGTGCTTCCGGGAGACATGACAAAAGTGAATATTTTTGGTCCAGTGGATTTTGTCTGGACACCCGGCCAGCATTGCTGGCTACGCTTTCCGCATTTGTCGATGCTTCAGAACCATCCGTTCACGATTGCTTCTGTACCATGCTGTAGGCACGGCCTACATGGGACTTCGAAAGAAGAGGATGAAGTGAGCTGCTATGGAGATGTTCAGCGAATGACATTTTATATTCGCTCATACAATGGCCTAACCCGGCGTCTGGAAGATCATACTTGTGCCGAAATTGCTAAGGATGATAAGTCCTCCGCTATGTTCGATGCAGATGGTATCTTCTCGGTACACGTTGATGGACCGTACGGCGGAATCGTGGAAGATTTGTCAAGTCTGTACGATTGTGTGGTATTCGTAGCAGGCGGAGGTGGAGTCGCGTCATGTATGCCATGGATGTTGCACCTTGCGCGGAGGATGCGTCACACCAGCCAAACACCAACGACCCCATCTTCAGAGAGAGAAGACCGTCCATCTGATGACGGAAAATCTCACGGCTACAATGGCAGGGAGGAACATACGTCCCGGGTTAAGGTGATTCATCTCATATGGATGGTCAGACATCCCGACCACCTTGAATGGATTACTTCTGACCTTGCGCAAGTCGTGCGCCTGGCGGGTCATGAAAGAGTAAAATTGGAATTCTATGTAACAGGAAATAACAGGAAAGCTGGCATGGCTGATATTGTTCCACCTCCCCATCGCAGCTTGGTAGCCAAAGAAGCGAAATCATCATCACTCGCTATTGATGAAACTCACGAGCCTGATCATGATCTGGAAAAGGGACAACAGTCACAACAGCTCTCTTCGTCTGCGAACCTGCAGCTGCCTCCAGCCCGTAAGGATTCCGAAAATGAGACTGTACCGGCACGAAAGGCATCTCTTAAGTTGGATGAAGTCGAAGCTGCCGCAGCATTACATTCGAACACAAGAATTGTGCCGGAAACCGCTGCATCAGCGATGCCACAAGAGGATTCTATTGCGGTGATACGACACACTGTCAACGAGCTGAGATCCATACATCCCGAGCGACCATATCTACCAGATCTCTTACCTGGCTTACTTGAAGGGCATAGAAGAATCATGATATACGGTACGTAACTAACTTTCTCCCTCTGCATGGGCACCATTGACTGGAGCGAGGAAAAATTATCAAATTGTGTTAAAGATGTATATGTTTTCGTACCGTCACTCGTTCAATTTTTCTAGCTCCCGTCTCTGGTCCCCTTCCCCAACCATTCCCTAGCTATACGCACTCAAATTCTTTTATTCCATTTTCTTACGATTAGCATAAATTCTAATACTATGATAGGTTGCGGTCCCGAAAGTCTGAAAATTGACCTGTCCAATGCCACTGCCAAGGCACAGTCCAGAGTTTTGCGAGGCAAAGCAGATAAAATTTCGCTGCATACCGAGACATTTGGATGGTGAAATAAATGGTAAGCACCGAAGAACTTTGTCTATCAGGGAATATTGTCTTTATGGCTAACACTCGAAGGCAGAAGACGTTGCAAGGACATCAACAGTAGTGTTGATGGAGTCCAATCTGGCGTGGAAAGCTTTGATGTGGTTTTAATAGGCTGTTGAAAGGAAATAATGTACTGCCATCAAATGAGCCCTGTATTCGTTGTTTGCGTAAATTACTATTCAATACATTATCGGAATGTTTCCTGTTCAGCCAAGAGAAACCTTTCCGGTCGCAGTTTAGGTCTGAGTGCACTGTCACAATGAACTACAGTAGCCAGAAATTAGTTGGGTTTAGTGCTCGACTCGGTCCGACCCTTGCAGACCGATAGCCAGCAAAGCTTCTCTTCCACCGCTGGCTGGCACGAATGCACAGACGCGCATTGCTTTGGCTTCGTTAACATCCCAGGACTTGGAATTAAACCACCGTATTTCAAAATTCCCCTTACTCCTTCTCTGCAAATTCTTGATACAATGATGTTGCTATTGATCTACCGTAAGTAGCTAAATGAGAACTATCATACCCGTCAGCCTAATGATAATAACCCTCGAGCCACTACGGAGATAGTCGGCTATACAGATAGTCTATCTTGGCAGCAAGGATTGCTTGCAGTACAGTCGGATGAGCTTCCCGTGTCAGGCAAGACGTTTGGCCGAAGGTGGAACCGTTTTGCTTCAGTAGTGGAGCTTTTAAAGAAAGTTTTATTTCTTTCTCGTATTTTACTAATGGGAATACAGATGCATTGCTTCGAACAACAACCAAATCTCCACTCCAACTCAACACTCATGCGACTGGAGTGGAGACCATGGCAAACGAACCAAAAACTTGTATAAAATGTCATGATCTCTGCTGCATTCTTTGCAGCCGTCATCGAGTATTATCTATGCTATCAATTGCCTCAATTAGTTCATATACCGTTCAATATGAGTCCGAAATCATCCTACCTAACGGACCATCACCGGGAAGACGTTCAACAACTGCAAAAATACCTCCGCCAAGCACGAGCAGGCTTATATCTTCTTGTTGTCATTGTCATTGCAAACCTGGTCTTATCGTACAGATTAATTGCTTTCCCCTGCACGCCTAAGCTTCGGGACTATAGCCCTGAGGTTTGTGCTTCGATTATTCCACAGCCGCCGTTGGTGGGCGCACATCAGCCAATTCCAAATGAAGAAGATTGGCAGTCTCATAAAAATGAGAAAGCTGGCCTTGCTGTTCGAGCTACGGTTACTGATATCGCATTGCCGGAGTCGAGTCATGCATGTAAGTTTCCGATTGCCCAAGCTAAAACCAAATCCACAGACTCAGTATTCCATAGTGGTGGAAAGTGATATTGTTAAAGTTCTAATCCCTGTATAGCTGCCATCACAGAAATTGAAGAACGAGACCGCTATCTTTGGTTTGTGGTTGCAATGATTGGGGTTACCCTTGTCAACCAGGCAAACTCTTGGTTATCCATTGTTAGCTCGTGTCGAGACTTTGACCAAAGCCAGACAAATCAATTCTCTTGCGTCTGTGGTGCAATCGCTACAGCCGTCATGTATGGAGGTGCTATATACCAGTCTGGTGTACGTTTAGGACATATCCAGCAATGGATGAACAACAATGGCGTCCAGATTGGAGGGTGGAAGCGTGATGATGTTGATTATCAGCTTCTCCAAGAGCTTTCAGACATCATTGGTATGCCAGTAGAGCATCTTGGCTTTTATAGTACTCCTTCAATCGATACTGGAGACAGCAAAAATGCTACCAGCGCTCAGCGTCGGGATGCCAGTGCTAGCAACTCGCGTCCAGTATTTGGCTTCACCGATCCCCGTGGTTACCCAATGCACTTTACATACTTGGGAAACACTACCGAAGGACCGTGGTTTAAGTTTGGTTTTGGCAACGGCAGTGCTCCGGTAGCAGAACAGGGAAATATAGAGAATGAGAAAAGATGGTATGGCTCACAGTATTTTACCTGGGGCGGGATCGACTTTGCTGTAGATTTCAATACAGCCGATGGAGGCATTCTATCTACAACCTATGACTACAGACAACTTTACGACGAGGTCTCGTGCTACATGAGCGGGTCCATGCGTGCAGCTGGCCATTGGTTTCAAGTATACGATAATAATAATAAGGGAACCATTACAGCTGGCCGTGTTGCACCTTTTAATGGCGGTGATCATTGGAGTGGCATTCCGCAGATGACGAACGAGCCTCTGCCTCTAGCTGAAGATCCACGCTGCCATGTTTCCAGAAAGAATAGATAGAATTTTATTAAATTAACATGGCTGCTCAAGCCGGGCCATTTAAAACAACAAATCCCGACAAAAATCACTGATCTACTTGTATATAGCACTTGTAAATACCGCTACAATGAAATTTTTGTTGGTGACAAGAGACATCCCTATAGAGTGCCCATTGAACACCTTTACCAATTCTCTCCATATAATAATTTAAACCTTCCTACTACAAACCTCGACTGTAACACTGTCTCTTAAATATTGATCACTAGCAAAGTCTGCAAGAGTAATAACTCTACATGACATGCCGACCACGATTAGAACCAGAGAGGGGATAAAAACTCCTTTTCATGCTTCATAATTCAGAACGCCTAGCCCACTGAAATTATACGGAATCAGCTCTATTAGGCAGGGAGGAATAGGTCGTCATTTTAATCTACTGAATTCTTCGCTATTTGCAGCTCTCGAGTATCGCCAAGGAGACACTAATATTAAGACTAGACAAGAATGCTCGTGGGCGTTCAGAATGGGGCTAAGCTGACCGAATTATTACAGCGAGCAGTCTTTTAATAATGGGGTTCAAAGCCGACTGTATGTGTCACAGGAATTCAATGGGGTAATAATTAACATCACCGATCATACTTATCCGACCGACCAAAACATGTCGCACATAGGTGCTCCCTCAACTCTTCGGGGAACAACAGCCAGAAAGCATATATCTTGTTCGATACATTGCAGAGAATCGATTAAGAGTCATGTCTCAGCTACAGCTTCAAACGGAAGCTATCGAGCCAGATGAAGACGATCTTAAATTATTTCATGTCGTTCACGATTATGTACAATCGAATTCTCCTCATGCCCTCTCGGACGCCGTAGAAAAACTGAACTCTCTCTACGCCATGTCGCTGACTGCCGAAGAACTAAGCCAGAGAAAGGCCCAGCTGGCAGAGACAATGGAGGAAGGGGAGGAGAGTATTGAAGACGCACTCGATGAGTACTTGGAAAACCGCTGGCGAGGATTCCACTTATGGTTCTGGGATGAAATCTGCAAAATTGCATGGCAGATTCCATATACGGATTGCGCTCAGGATAAGCTGGTCGAGCTCGTGAAGGCTCTCAAAACATCACCGTGGCAGCCGATCATACATACAAAGCACGAACAACTTGGCTCATTTCCATTATGGTTGAACAGTAGTTCCGAGTTCCCCAAAATATTTCGAGCCTTATCTGGTAAGAGCTGCAGAAATATGACCAAACGCGAAAAAAATTAAACAAGTACTCATAAGCATGGCAGATGGAAATGATATGAAGGCCGACGAGGAGGGATGGGATTCGGATTCTCGAAACCGGCGTCAATTGAACCTGCGAGGATTCGGTGCACGCTTGATGGGCAGTGGTGCAATGGGAGGTATCGAGTTTCTTTGTATATGGGACGTGGCAAAGTGTCTGGAGGGGACATATCAAATTGAGGGCCAAAAATCAGGTTTTGCTTTCAGTTGGGGAGCTAAGGACGCCCGGTTTAGTAGCAACCCCGCGACCGATGCCGACCTTGCACTCCACGTCGCTGAAGCCGCCGAGTGGATCAGGCATGGTGGTCGCCATCTATATGGTTCCTATGAGTATCAGGCTTATGCAGGAGGACCGCTGTGGGACGAAAAGCCTCGGGATGAAAAGGGACGGAAGTACGCCTTATGTCCGGAAAGGTGGGCACTATGGAAGAGCCGATTTGAAGAGTTTAGCAAGCACCCCGAGGTCGACCGGAATACTAGAAGTAAATCAACAGAAATACACCAGCTGATTGAGGAAATTGAGGCAGAGCACGGGAAGGTTTGGAAGACAAAATTTTGAAGTATGATACACAGATAGCTTTCTTGCGCAGGGTGATTTAATTGCTGACCCTGCTAGAACGCCAGGGTACAAAGGGCTCTAAATAAAGCTAACTAAAGCGTTGAGGTTAAATAACTATAGTTAGCGACCCTTTATAATTGAAGTTGGTTTTCTTACCTTATAGCATGCTTCCGTTACTCAGCCTCTTACCAGGAGGTCACAATAATCAACCTTGAGACCCGGATAGACTTTGTTACATTCCCGTTCAGGTTAAATATTTGACTTAAGCAGGTACCATCCCATTTAGCGCTGGACCGGACATTTTAAATCCCGAGAGCAGCTTTGCGGAGACAGGCAGGGTCCGATCCGGGTGGGTTAGGGTGGTCCTGCGAGACGGCTCAATATCATTCCGACCGGCTTTGGATGTCATTCCGAATCATGAAAGCACAATCAAAGCTCTGGAATTGAACAAATGCATTGCATTTGTAATTGGGAAATGACCGAAAGAGATGAAAAGGCCGCACAAGGATGTTTCATCCTATATATTCATCACGGTCCTGTACCGAAAATGGTCTCCTACTGGCAGTTCCACACGTCCTTTAATTGCAGCAATTGGCGCTTGAATTAAAATCATATCTTACAATGCCTGAAACGACACCTCAAACTCTCGATAGGCCTCTCGATGCCACAGAATCGTCTGAGTCTTGGCAGCTCACCTCCGTGCAGAAGCAAGAAAGGATTCACAAGAAAGCTTCCAGCGACGACGCAGAGCCCAAGTACAAATATCCATCGGGGCTTCCTCTTTACCTTATCCTTACATCAGTTACGCTGGCTTATTTCCTATTTTTTCTGGACCTTGCTGTCATTTCCACAGCTACTCCTGCCATTACCTCCCGGTTTGACTCTCTGGTCGACGTCGGCTGGTAAGTACATGCGGAATCTATCTTAACAACCACCAATACTACTTAGGTGGTTGGCAAAATGCTAATCGTCCTGCTCAGGTATGGTGGAGCCTATCAGCTTGGAAGTGCAGCGTTCCAACCCTTGAGCGGCAAACTATACAGTCAATTTTCCACAAAGGCGTGTCTTGATCTATATTCCCTCTACCTGTCTCCCCTCCTCTCCGTGACAAAAATACATGCTTACATTGAACATAATGCAGTGGACATTCCTTGCCTTCTTCTTCGTCTTTGAGGTTGGGTCTGCCATATGCGGAGCGGCCCAGTCGTCACCCATGTTCATCATCGGCCGTGTCATCTCGGGCGTGGGCTCTGCTGGGGT
The DNA here is from genome assembly GCF_001619985.1 of Xylona heveae TC161. Classification (NCBI taxonomy): domain Eukaryota; kingdom Fungi; phylum Ascomycota; class Xylonomycetes; order Xylonales; family Xylonaceae; genus Xylona; species Xylona heveae. The sequence continues at coordinate 1,917 of NW_017264203.1, read as the reverse complement.
GGCCAACGGTGCTCTGACAACCATTGCCGCCGTCCTCCCAACAAGGAGACAACCACTTTTCATGGGGCTCAACATGGGCATGGGCCAGCTGGGACTTGCGACGGGCCCCATCATCGGAGGTGCTTTCACCTCAAACGTGTCGTGGCGATGGTGTGCGTTAAATCATCTCTTACCTTGAAGAACCCCCCAAAACCAACTTTTATGTGTTAGGCTTTTATATCAATCTCCCTTTGGGCGGCGTCGTCGGCGGTTTTCTTCTCTTCAACAATATACCTGAACCGAAACCCAAGCGTCCAGCTCTAGAGGTTCTCGGCACGGCCATTAAGTCTCTGGATCTCCTTGGATTCTTTCTCATCTGTCCCGCGGCCGTCATGTTCCTCCTGGGTCTGCAGTATGGCGGTAACCAATATTCATGGGACAGTTCGGTTGTAATTGGCTTGCTAGCTGGGGCTGCCGTCACCTTTGGCTTGTTTCTGGTCTGGGAGCATCGTCAGGGTGACGGGGCCATGGTGCCATTTGCCATGCTCAAACACCGCGTCATCTGGTCGACTGCAATGACCATGTTTTTCAGCCTTTCCAGTGTCCTCGTGGCTGATTTCTACATTGCAATCTTTTTCCAGGCGATCCGCGATGATTCGCCATTGATGAGCGGCGTGCACATGCTCCCAATCACACTTGGGTTGGTCATGTTTACCATGGTCTCTGGCGTCTTGAGTAAGTATCTTCGCTCGGCATTTTGTGATTCCCAATTGACTTCTTGGTGGCTGACCACCACCGATGCTGTACAGTCTCTGTTTTGGGCTACTATCTTCCATTCATTCTTGTGGGAGCCTCCATATCGGCTATTGGCTATGGGCTCTTGTCACAACTAAGTCCGACGACCTCCGTTGCAAAATGGATCGGATACCAGATTCTTTACGGTGTCGGAAGCGGTTGCACAGCCGCGGCTGTAAGTTCAACACTTGATGACAGGATGATGATCATCCGCTGACTCGCTTTCTTCGATCTAGCCCTACATCGCCATACAAAACCTCGTACCTGCGGAGCAGATCCCCCTCGCGATGGCCATTATAATTTTTATGCAAAATATAGGAGCCGCCACCTCTTTGATCGCTGCAAACGCCATATTCAGCAACAGCCTTCGACACCAGCTTCAGCAGCGCTCTGAACAAATTGGCCATGCTCCGGATATCATCGTCTCCGCCGGGGTTCGCTCCATTCGTAAGCTGGTATCTGGATCACAGCTAGTTGCTGTGCTCGCGGCCTACAGCAAAAGCATCGATCACGTCATGTACCTTGGTCTCGGTGTCAGCGTTGCCGTCTTGGTATTCGCTTGGGGGCTTGGATGGAAAGATATTCGCAACGTCAAGGATCTCAAGGCCATTACCGACGGCTCTTCTGAAAAAGAGGATAAACAGCCAACGTCAGATGAAGTAGTAATGGACAATAATTAGGGTAGTGGCGAACGATGGGTTGGACAAGACATTTACTGCCGTTTTGTCAGAAAATAAGTCTGTAGACAGTCGGAACAAGATCAGAGCAATGTAGATCTATATGGTAGTATACAAGACTCATTACTGAGGACACATATCCTTATATCTTAAAGATAGATACTATATATAGTTTTATAGATCTTAGACCTTGATATACATAGTACTAATTTTTTTTTAAATAAAAACAAGTAAAATGTATAATTGTAGTTAAATAAAATACAAGAAATAATTAAATTTTAAAAAATAAATTATATTACTATATTGATAAAGAGACTAAAACATGATTTTATTTAGTATTATCTTTATAAAAGTTCTAGTTTGGAAAATTAATTATAGAGGGTTTTTCTACTTTTTCCAAAGGGTTAGACTTAGGAATTTATATAGTAAGAATTTATCAAACCATAGTTTAATTTGTTACTGCAGT